>NW_025927628.1:600000-829171 GCF_022837055.1 Prionailurus viverrinus | reverse complement strand
AGCCCCGGGCCTGGAGGCCTTGGGCGAGCGGGGCACTTCCCATTCTGTGTCTCCAATCCCTCGGAACTTTCCGGGGAGTTTCTGAGCTGAGACCCCAGTGTCTGGAGGCTGTTTCGGGTTCTGTGACCCCTTTCTCTCAGGTACAGGGTGACTGCCTTCTCTCAGGCTCCAGCCATGGTGAGCCATCGTAATGACTCAGGGCCTGGAGGCCGGGGCTCGTAGCAGGTGTTTGGGATTCTGGGTTTCGCATCCCTCGGTCCTGACCCGGGAGTACCGGAGTGGAGAGGATGGGTTGTTGGCTTTTTCAGGATTCAGGCATATGTCTCCTTGGGATTTTAGGCTTGTAGTACAGTCCCTGGTAGGGCTACTTGGAATTCTGTGTCTCCCACTTCTCCATAATTCCCCGTAAGTTTCTTAGATGAGACCCCAAGGTCTGGACTCTGTGTGGGAAACACTGGCCCGTTTCTGTCACTGACAGGGAGAGGCTTCAGCCCTGATGTGCCATGGTAAGATAGAGCCCCGGGCGTGGAGGCCCGGGTCGACCAGGAGCACTACCCATTTGGCATATCCGATCCCTCGGAACTTGCCCGGGATTTTCTGAGCAGGGAACCCAGGGCCTGGAGGGTGTTTGTGTTTGTGTGACCCCTTCTCTCAGGTACAGGAATGGCTTCAGTCATTGTGAGCCATGGCGAGTAGCCCCGGGCGTGGAGGCCCGGGGCGAGCAGCCCCGGGCCTGGAGGCCCGGGGCGAGCGTGGCACTTCCAATTCTGTGTCTCCAATCCCTCGGAACTTTCCGGGGAGTTTCTGAGCTGAGACCCCAGTGTCTGGAGGCTGTTTCGGGTTCTGTGACCTCTTTTTCTCAGGTACAGGGTGACTGCCTTCTCTCAGGCTCCAACCATGGTGAGCCATCGTAATGACTCAGGGCCTGGAGGCCGGGGCTCGTAGCAGGTGTTTGGGATTCTGGGTCTCGCATCCCTCGGTCCTGACCCGGGAGTACCGGAGTGGAGAGGAAGGGTTGTTGGCTTTTCAGGATTCAGGCATATGTCTCCTTGGGATTTTAGGCTTGTAGTATAGTCCCTGGTAGGGCTGCTTGGAATTCTGTGTCTCCCACTTCTCTAAGCTTCCCGTAAGTTTCTGAGCTGAGACCCCAAGGTCTGGACTCTGTGTGGGAAACACTGGCCCGTTTCTGTCACTGACAGGGAGAGGCTTCAGCCCTGATGCGCCATGGAAAGATAGAGCCCCGGGCGTGGAGGCCCGGGTCGACCAGGAGCACTACCCATTTGGCGAATCCGATCCCTCGGAACTTGCCCGGGATTTTCTGAGCAGGGAACCCAGGGCCTGGAGGGTGTTTGTGTTTGTGTGACCCCCTTCTCTAAGGTACAGGAACGGCTTCAGTCATAGTGAGCCATGGCGAGCAGCCCCGGGCGTGGAGGCCCGGGGCGAGCAGCCCCGGGCGTGGAGGCCCGGGGCGAGCAGCCCCGGGCGTGGAGGCCCGGGGCGAGCAGCCCCGGGCGTGGTGGCCCGGGGCGAGCAGCCCCGGGCGTGGAGGCCCGGGGCGAGCAGCCCCGGGCCTGGAGGCCCGGGGCGAGCAGCCCCGGGCGTGGAGGCCCGGGGCGAGCAGCCCCGGGCCTGGAGGCCCGGGGCGAGCAGCCCCGGGCGTGGAGGCCCGGGGCGAGCAGCCCCGGGCGTGGAGGCCCGGGGCGAGCAGCCCCGGGCCTGGAGGCCCGGGGGCGAGCAGCCCCGGGCCTGGAGGCCCGGGGCGAGCAGCCCCGGGCCTGGAGGCCCGGGGCGAGCGGGGGCACTTCCCATTCTGTGTCTCCAATCCCTCGGAACTTTCCGGGGAGTTTCTGAGCTGAGACCCCAGTGTCTGGAGGCTGTTTCGGGTTCTGTGACCCCTTTCTCTCAGGTACAGGGTGACTGCCTTCTCTCAGGCTCCAGCCATGGTGAGCCATCGTAATGACTCAGGGCCTGGAGGCCGGGGCTCGTAGCAGGTGTTTGGGATTCTGGGTTTCGCATCCCTCGGTCCTGACCCGGGAGTACCGGAGTGGAGAGGATGGGTTGTTGGCTTTTCAGGATTCAGGCATATGTCTCCTTGGGATTTTAGGCTTGTAGTATAGTCCCTGGTAGGGCTACTTGGAATTCTGTGTCTCCCACTTCTCCATAATTCCCCGTAAGTTTCTTAGATGAGACCCCAAGGTCTGGACTCTGTGTGGGAAACACTGGCCCGTTTCTGTCACTGACAGGGAGAGGCTTCAGCCCTGATGTGCCATGGTAAGATAGAGCCCCGGGCGTGGAGGCCCGGGTCGACCAGGAGCACTACCCATTTGGCATATCCGATCCCTCGGAACTTGCCCGGGATTTTCTGAGCAGGGAACCCAGGGCCTGGAGGGTGTTTGTGTTTGTGTGACCCCTTCTCTCAGGTACAGGAACGGCTTCAGTCATTGTGAGCCATGGCGAGTAGCCCCGGGCGTGGAGGCCCGGGCAAGCAGCCCCGGGCCTGGAGGCCCGGGGCGAGCGTGGCACTTCCAATTCTATGTCTCCAATCCCTCGGAACTTTCCGGGGAGTTTCTGAGCTGAGACCCCAGTGTCTGGAGGCTGTTTCGGGTTCTGTGACCTCTTTTTCTCAGGTACAGGGTGACTGCCTTCTCTCAGGCTCCAACCATGGTGAGCCATCGTAATGACTCAGGGCCTGGAGGCCGGGGCTCGTAGCAGGTGTTTGGGATTCTGGGTCTCGCATCCCTCGGTCCTGACCCGGGAGTACCGGAGTGGAGAGGAAGGGTTGTTGGCTTTTCAGGATTCAGGCATATGTCTCCTTGGGATTTTAGGCTTGTAGTATAGTCCCTGGTAGGGCTGCTTGGAATTCTGTGTCTCCCACTTCTCTAAGCTTCCCCGTAGTTTCTGAGCTGAGACCCCAAGGTCTGGACTCTGTGTGGGAAACAATGGCCCGTTTCTGTCACTGACAGGGAGAGGCTTCAGCCCTGATGCGCCATGGAAAGATAGAGCCCCGGGCGTGGAGGCCCGGGTCGACCAGGAGCACTACCCATTTGGCGAATCCGATCCCTCGGAACTTGCCCGGGATTTTCTGAGCAGGGAACCCAGGGCCTGGAGGGTGTTTGTGTTTGTGTGACCCCCTTCTCTAAGGTACAGGAACGGCTTCAGTCATAGTGAGCCATGGCCAGCAGCCCCGGGCGTGGAGGCCCGGGGCGAGCAGCCCCGGGCGTGGAGGCCCGGGGCGAGCAGCCCCGGGCGTGGAGGCCCGGGGCGAGCAGCCCCGGGCGTGGAGGCCCGGGGCGAGCAGCCCCGGGCGTGGAGGCCCGGGGCGAGCAGCCCCGGGCGTGGAGGCCCGGGGCGAGCAGCCCCGGGCGTGGAGGCCCGGGGCGAGCAGCCCCGGGCGTGGAGGCCCGGGGCGAGCAGCCCCGGGCCTGGAGGCCCGGGGCGAGCAGCCCCGGGCCTGGAGGCCCGGGGCGAGCAGCCCCGGGCGTGGAGGCCCGGGGCGAGCAGCCCCGGGCCTGGAGGCCCGGGGCGAGCAGCCCCGGGCGTGGAGGCCCGGGGCGAGCAGCCCCGGGCCTGGAGGCCCGGGGCGAGCAGCCCCGGGCGTGGAGGCCCGGGGCGAGCAGCCCCGGGCCTCGAGGCCCGGGGCGAGCAGGGCACTTCCCATTCTGTGTCTCCAATCCCTCGGAACTTTCCGGGGAGTTTCTGAGCTGAGACCCCAGTGTCTGGAGGCTGTTTCGGGTTCTGTGACCCCTTTCTCTCAGGTACAGGGTGACTGCCTTCTCTCCGGCTCCAGCCATGGTGAGCCATCGTAATGACTCAGGGCCTGGAGGCCGGGGCTCGTAGCAGGTGTTTGGGATTCTGGGTTTCGCATCCCTCGGTCCTGACCCGGGAGTACCGGAGTGGAGAGGATGGGTTGTTGGCTTTTCAGGATTCAGGCATATGTCTCCTTGGGATTTTAGGCTTGTAGTATAGTCCCTGGTAGGGCTGCTTGGAATTCTGTGTCTCCCACTTCTCCATCCTTCCCCGTAAGTTTCTGAGCTGAGACCCCAAGGTCTGGACTCTGTGTGGGAAACACTGGCCCGTTTCTGTCACTGACAGGGAGAAGCTTCAGCCCTGATGCGCCATGGAAAGATAGAGCCCCGGGCGTGGAGGCCCAGGTCGACCAGGAGCACTACCCATTTGGCGAATCCGATCCCTCGGAACTTGCCCGGGATTTTTTGAGCAGGGAACCCAGGGCCTGGAGGGTGTTTGTGTTTGTGTGACCCCTTCTCTCAGGTACAGGAACGGCTTCAGTCATTGTGAGCCATGGCGAGCAGCCCCGGGCCTGGAGGCCTTGGGCGAGCGGGGCACTTCCCATTCTGTGTCTCCAATCCCTCGGAACTTTCCGGGGAGTTTCTGAGCTGAGACCCAGTGTCTGGAGGCTGTTTCGGGTTCTGTGACCCCTTTCTCTCAGGTACAGGGTGACTGCCTTCTCTCAGGCTCCAGCCATGGTGAGCCATCGTAATGACTCAGGGCCTGGAGGCCGGGGCTCGTAGCAGGTGTTTGGATTCTGGGTTTCGCATCCCTCGGTCCTGACCCGGGAGTACCGGAGTGGAGAGGATGGGTTGTTGGCTTTTCAGGATTCAGGCATATGTCTCCTTGGGATTTTAGGCTTGTAGTACAGTCCCTGGTAGGGCTACTTGGAATTCTGTGTCTCCCACTTCTCCATAATTCCCCGTAAGTTTCTTAGATGAGACCCCAAGGTCTGGACTCTGTGTGGGAAACACTGGCCCGTTTCTGTCACTGACAGGGAGAGGCTTCAGCCCTGATGTGCCATGGTAAGATAGAGCCCCGGGCGTGGAGGCCCGGGTCGACCAGGAGCACTACCCATTTGGCATATCCGATCCCTCGGAACTTGCCCGGGATTTTCTGAGCAGGGAACCCAGGCCTGGAGGGTGTTTGTGTTTGTGTGACCCCTTCTCTCAGGTACAGGAATGGCTTCAGTCATTGTGAGCCATGGCGAGTAGCCCCGGGCGTGGAGGCCCGGGGCGAGCAGCCCCGGGCCTGGAGGCCCGGGGCGAGCGTGGCACTTCAATTCTGTGTCTCCAATCCCTCGGAACTTTCCGGGGAGTTTCTGAGCTGAGACCCCAGTGTCTGGAGGCTGTTTCGGGTTCTGTGACCTCTTTTTCTCAGGTACAGGGTGACTGCCTTCTCTCAGGCTCCAACCATGGTGAGCCATCGTAATGACTCAGGGCCTGGAGGCCGGGGCTCGTAGCAGGTGTTTGGGATTCTGGGTCTCGCATCCCTCGGTCCCTGACCCGGGAGTACCGGAGTGGAGAGGAAGGGTTGTTGGCTTTTCAGGATTCAGGCATATGTCTCCTTGGGATTTTAGGCTTGTAGTATAGTCCCTGGTAGGGCTGCTTGGAATTCTGTGTCTCCCACTTCTCTAAGCTTCCCCGTAAGTTTCTGAGCTGAGACCCCAAGGTCTGGACTCTGTGTGGGAAACACTGGCCCGTTTCTGTTACTGACAGGGAGAGGCTTCAGCCCTGATGCGCCATGGAAAGATAGAGCCCCGGGCGTGGAGGCCCGGGTCGACCAGGAGCACTACCCATTTGGCGAATCCGATCCCTCGGAACTTGCCCGGGATTTTCTGAGCAGGGAACCAGGGCCTGGAGGGTGTTTGTGTTTGTGTGACCCCCTTCTCTAAGGTACAGGAACGGCTTCAGTCATAGTGAGCCATGGCGAGCAGCCCCGGGCGTGGAGGCCCGGGGCGAGCAGCCCCGGGCGTGGTGGCCCGGGGCGAGCAGCCCCGGGCGTGGAGGCCCGGGGCGAGCAGCCCCGGGCGTGGAGGCCCGGGGCGAGCAGCCCCGGGCGTGGAGGCCCGGGGCGAGCAGCCCCGGGCGTGGAGGCCCGGGGCGAGCAGCCCCGGGCGTGGAGGCCCGGGGCGAGCAGCCCCGGGCCTGGAGGCCCGGGGCGAGCAGCCCCGGGCCTCGAGGCCCGGGGCGAGCGGGGCACTTCCCATTCTGTGTCTCCAATCCCTCGGAACTTTCCGGGGAGTTTCTGAGCTGAGACCCCAGTGTCTGGAGGCTGTTTCGGGTTCTGTGACCCCTTTCTCTCAGGTACAGGGTGACTGCCTTCTCTCAGGCTCCAGCCATGGTGAGCCATCGTAATGACTCAGGGCCTGGAGGCCGGGGCTCGTAGCAGGTGTTTGGGATTCTGGGTTTCGCATCCCTCGGTCCTGACCCGGGAGTACCGGAGTGGAGAGGATGGGTTGTTGGCTTTTCAGGATTCAGGCATATGTCTCCTTGGGATTTTAGGCTTGTAGTATAGTCCCTGGTAGGGCTGCTTGGAATTCTGTGTCTCCCACTTCTCCATCCTTCCCCGTAAGTTTCTGAGCTGAGACCCCAAGGTCTGGACTCTGTGTGGGAAACACTGGCCCGTTTCTGTCACTGACAGGGAGAGGCTTCAGCCCTGATGCGCCATGGAAAGATAGAGCCCCGGGCGTGGAGGCCCGGGTCGACCAGGAGCACTACCCATTTGGCGAATCCGATCCCTCGGAACTTGCCCGGGATTTTCTGAGCAGGGAACCCAGGGCCTGGAGGGTGTTTGTGTTTGTGTGACCCCCTTCTCTAAGGTACAGGAACGGCTTCAGTCATAGTGAGCCATGGCCAGCAGCCCCGGGCGTGGAGGCCCGGGGCGAGCAGCCCCGGGCGTGGAGGCCCGGGGCGAGCAGCCCCGGGCGTGGAGGCCCGGGGCGAGCAGCCCCGGGCGTGGAGGCCGGGGCGAGCAGCCCCGGGCGTGGAGGCCCGGGGCGAGCAGCCCCGGGCGTGGAGGCCCGGGGCGAGCAGCCCCGGGCGTGGAGGCCCGGGGCGAGCAGCCCCGGGCGTGGAGGCCCGGGGCGAGCAGCCCCGGGCCTGGAGGCCCGGGGCGAGCAGCCCCGGGCGTGGAGGCCCGGGGCGAGCAGCCCCGGGCGTGGAGGCCCGGGGCGAGCAGCCCCGGGCCTGGAGGCCCGGGGCGAGCAGCCCCGGGCCTGGAGGCCCGGGGCGAGCAGCCCCGGGCCTGGAGGCCCGGGGCGAGCAGCCCCGGGCCTGGAGGCCCGGGGCGAGCAGCCCCGGGCCTGGAGGCCCGGGGCGAGCAGCCCCGGGCCTGGAGGCCCGGGGCGAGCAGCCCCGGGCCTGGAGGCCCGGGGCGAGCAGGGCACTTCCCATTCTGTGTCTCCAATCCCTCGGAACTTTCCGGGGAGTTTCTGAGCTGAGACCCCAGTGTCTGGAGGCTGTTTCGGGTTCTGTGACCCCTTTCTCTCAGGTACAGGGTGACTGCCTTCTCTCCGGCTCCAGCCATGGTGAGCCATCGTAATGACTCAGGGCCTGGAGGCCGGGGCTCGTAGCAGGTGTTTGGGATTCTGGGTTTCGCATCCCTCGGTCCTGACCCGGGAGTACCGGAGTGGAGAGGATGGGTTGTTGGCTTTTCAGGATTCAGGCATATGTCTCCTTGGGATTTTAGGCTTGTAGTATAGTCCCTGGTAGGGCTGCTTGGAATTCTGTGTCTCCCACTTCTCCATCCTTCCCCGTAAGTTTCTGAGCTGAGACCCCAAGGTCTGGACTCTGTGTGGGAAACACTGGCCCGTTTCTGTCACTGACAGGGAGAAGCTTCAGCCCTGATGCGCCATGGAAAGATAGAGCCCCGGGCGTGGAGGCCCAGGTCGACCAGGAGCACTACCCATTTGGCGAATCCGATCCCTCGGAACTTGCCCGGGATTTTTTGAGCAGGGAACCCAGGGCCTGGAGGGTGTTTGTGTTTGTGTGACCCCTTGTCTCAGGTACAGGAACGGCTTCAGTCATTGTGAGCCATGGCGAGCAGCCCCGGGCCTGGAGGCCTTGGGCGAGCGGGGCACTTCCCATTCTGTGTCTCCAATCCCTCGGAACTTTCCGGGGAGTTTCTGAGCTGAGACCCCAGTGTCTGGAGGCTGTTTCGGGTTCTGTGACCCCTTTCTCTCAGGTACAGGGTGACTGCCTTCTCTCAGGCTCCAGCCATGGTGAGCCATCGTAATGACTCAGGGCCTGGAGGCCGGGGCTCGTAGCAGGTGTTTGGGATTCTGGGTTTCGCATCCCTCGGTCCTGACCCGGGAGTACCGGAGTGGAGAGGATGGGTTGTTGGCTTTTCAGGATTCAGGCATATGTCTCCTTGGGATTTTAGGCTTGTAGTACAGTCCCTGGTAGGGCTACTTGGAATTCTGTGTCTCCCACTTCTCCATAATTCCCCGTAAGTTTCTTAGATGAGACCCCAAGGTCTGGACTCTGTGTGGGAAACACTGGCCCGTTTCTGTCACTGACAGGGAGAGGCTTCAGCCCTGATGTGCCAATGTAAGATAGAGCCCCGGGCGTGGAGGCCCGGGTCGACCAGGAGCACTACCCATTTGGCATATCCGATCCCTCGGAACTTGCCCGGGATTTTCTGAGCAGGGAACCCAGGGCCTGGAGGGTGTTTGTGTTTGTGTGACCCCTTCTCTCAGGTACAGGAATGGCTTCAGTCATTGTGAGCCATGGCGAGTAGCCCCGGGCGTGGAGGCCCGGGGCGAGCAGCCCCGGGCCTGGAGGCCCGGGGCGAGCAGCCCCGGGCGTGGAGGCCCGGGGCGAGCAGCCCCGGGCCTGGAGGCCCGGGGCGAGCAGCCCCGGGCGTGGAGGCCCGGGGCGAGCAGCCCCGGGCCTGGAGGCCCGGGGCGAGCAGCCCCGGGCGTGGAGGCCCGGGGCGAGCAGCCCCGGGCCTGGAGGCCCGGGGCGAGCAGCCCCGGGCGTGGAGGCCCGGGGCGAGCAGCCCCGGGCCTGGAGGCCCGGGGCGAGCAGCCCCGGGCCTGGAGGCCCGGGGCGAGCAGCCCCGGGCCTGGAGGCCCGGGGCGAGCAGCCCCGGGCCTGGAGGCCCGGGGCGAGCAGCCCCGGGCCTGGAGGCCCGGGGCGAGCAGCCCCGGGCCTGGAGGCCCGGGGCGAGCAGCCCCGGGCCTGGAGGCCCGGGGCGAGCAGCCCCGGGCCTGGAGGCCCGGGGCGAGCAGCCCCGGGCCTGGAGGCCCGGGGCGAGCAGCCCCGGGCCTGGAGGCCCGGGGCGAGCAGCCCCGGGCCTGGAGGCCCGGGGCGAGCAGCCCCGGGCCTGGAGGCCCGGGGCGAGCAGCCCCGGGCCTGGAGGCCCGGGGCGAGCAGCCCCGGGCCTGGAGGCCCGGGGCGAGCAGCCCCGGGCCTGGAGGCCCGGGGCGAGCAGCCCCGGGCCTGGAGGCCCGGGGCGAGCAGCCCCGGGCCTGGAGGCCCGGGGCGAGCAGCCCCGGGCCTGGAGGCCCGGGGCGAGCAGCCCCGGGCCTGGAGGCCCGGGGCGAGCAGCCCCGGGCCTGGAGGCCCGGGGCGAGCAGCCCCGGGCCTGGAGGCCCGGGGCGAGCAGCCCCGGGCCTGGAGGCCCGGGGCGAGCGGGGCACTTCCCATTCTGTGTCTCCAATCCCTCGGAACTTTCCGGGGAGTTTCTGAGCTGAGACCCCAGTGTCTGGAGGCTGTTTCGGGTTCTGTGACCCCTTTCTCTCAGGTACAGGGTGACTGCCTTCTCTCAGGCTCCAGCCATGGTGAGCCATCGTAATGACTCAGGGCCTGGAGGCCGGGGCTCGTAGCAGGTGTTTGGGATTCTGGGTCTCGCATCCCTCGGTCCTGACCCGGGAGTACCGGAGTGGAGAGGAAGGGTTGTTGGCTTTTCAGGATTCAGGCATATGTCTCCTTGGGATTTTAGGCTTGTAGTATAGTCCCTGGTAGGGCTGCTTGGAATTCTGTGTCTCCCACTTCTCTAAGCTTCCCCGTAAGTTTCTGAGCTGAGACCCCAAGGTCTGGACTCTGTGTGGGAAACACTGGCCCGTTTCTGTCACTGACAGGGAGAGGCTTCAGCCCTGATGCGCCATGGAAAGATAGAGCCCCGGGCGTGGAGGCCCGGGTCGACCAGGAGCACTACCCATTTGGCGAATCCGATCCCTCGGAACTTGCCCGGGATTTTCTGAGCAGGGAACCCAGGGCCTGGAGGGTGTTTGTGTTTGTGTGACCCCCTTCTCTAAGGTACAGGAACGGCTTCAGTCATAGTGAGCCATGGCGAGCAGCCCCGGGCGTGGAGGCCCGGGGCGAGCAGCCCCGGGCGTGGAGGCCCGGGGCGAGCAGCCCCGGGCGTGGAGGCCCGGGGCGAGCAGCCCCGGGCGTGGTGGCCCGGGGCGAGCAGCCCCGGGCGTGGAGGCCCGGGGCGAGCAGCCCCGGGCCTGGAGGCCCGGGGCGAGCAGCCCCGGGCGTGGAGGCCCGGGGCGAGCAGCCCCGGGCCTGGAGGCCCGGGGCGAGCAGCCCCGGGCGTGGAGGCCCGGGGCGAGCAGCCCCGGGCCTGGAGGCCCGGGGCGAGCGGGGCACTTCCCATTCTGTGTCTCCAATCCCTCGGAACTTTCCGGGGAGTTTCTGAGCTGAGACCCCAGTGTCTGGAGGCTGTTTCGGGTTCTGTGACCCCTTTCTCTCAGGTACAGGGTGACTGCCTTCTCTCAGGCTCCAGCCATGGTGAGCCATCGTAATGACTCAGGGCCTGGAGGCCGGGGCTCGTAGCAGGTGTTTGGGATTCTGGGTTTCGCATCCCTCGGTCCTGACCCGGGAGTACCGGAGTGGAGAGGATGGGTTGTTGGCTTTTCAGGATTCAGGCATATGTCTCCTTGGGATTTTAGGCTTGTAGTATAGTCCCTGGTAGGGCTACTTGGAATTCTGTGTCTCCCACTTCTCCATAATTCCCCGTAAGTTTCTTAGATGAGACCCCAAGGTCTGGACTCTGTGTGGGAAACACTGGCCCGTTTCTGTCACTGACAGGGAGAGGCTTCAGCCCTGATGTGCCATGGTAAGATAGAGCCCCGGGCGTGGAGGCCCGGGTCGACCAGGAGCACTACCCATTTGGCATATCCGATCCCTCGGAACTTGCCCGGGATTTTCTGAGCAGGGAACCCAGGGCCTGGAGGGTGTTTGTGTTTGTGTGACCCCTTCTCTCAGGTACAGGAACGGCTTCAGTCATTGTGAGCCATGGCGAGTAGCCCCGGGCGTGGAGGCCCGGGGCAAGCAGCCCCGGGCCTGGAGGCCCGGGGCGAGCGTGGCACTTCCAATTCTATGTCTCCAATCCCTCGGAACTTTCCGGGGAGTTTCTGAGCTGAGACCCCAGTGTCTGGAGGCTGTTTCGGGTTCTGTGACCTCTTTTTCTCAGGTACAGGGTGACTGCCTTCTCTCAGGCTCCAACCATGGTGAGCCATCGTAATGACTCAGGGCCTGGAGGCCGGGGCTCGTAGCAGGTGTTTGGGATTCTGGGTCTCGCATCCCTCGGTCCTGACCCGGGAGTACCGGAGTGGAGAGGAAGGGTTGTTGGCTTTTCAGGATTCAGGCATATGTCTCCTTGGGATTTTAGGCTTGTAGTATAGTCCCTGGTAGGGCTGCTTGGAATTCTGTGTCTCCCACTTCTCTAAGCTTCCCCGTAAGTTTCTGAGCTGAGACCCCAAGGTCTGGACTCTGTGTGGGAAACAATGGCCCGTTTCTGTCACTGACAGGGAGAGGCTTCAGCCCTGATGCGCCATGGAAAGATAGAGCCCCGGGCGTGGAGGCCCGGGTCGACCAGGAGCACTACCCATTTGGCGAATCCGATCCCTCGGAACTTGCCCGGGATTTTCTGAGCAGGGAACCCAGGGCCTGGAGGGTGTTTGTGTTTGTGTGACCCCCTTCTCTAAGGTACAGGAACGGCTTCAGTCATAGTGAGCCATGGCCAGCAGCCCCGGGCGTGGAGGCCCGGGGCGAGCAGCCCCAGGCGTGGAGGCCCGGGGCGAGCAGCCCCGGGCGTGGAGGCCCGGGGCGAGCAGCCCCGGGCGTGGAGGCCCGGGGCGAGCAGCCCCGGGCGTGGAGGCCCGGGGCGAGCAGCCCCGGGCGTGGAGGCCCGGGGCGAGCAGCCCCGGGCGTGGAGGCCCGGGGCGAGCAGCCCCGGGCGTGGAGGCCCGGGGCGAGCAGCCCCGGGCCTGGAGGCCCGGGGCGAGCAGCCCCGGGCCTGGAGGCCCGGGGCGAGCAGCCCCGGGCGTGGAGGCCCGGGGCGAGCAGCCCCGGGCCTGGAGGCCCGGGGCGAGCAGCCCCGGGCCTGGAGGCCCGGGGCGAGCAGCCCCGGGCGTGGAGGCCCGGGGCGAGCAGCCCCGGGCCTCGAGGCCCGGGGCGAGCAGGGCACTTCCCATTCTGTGTCTCCAATCCCTCGGAACTTTCCGGGGAGTTTCTGAGCTGAGACCCCAGTGTCTGGAGGCTGTTTCGGGTTCTGTGACCCCTTTCTCTCAGGTACAGGGTGACTGCCTTCTCTCCGGCTCCAGCCATGGTGAGCCATCGTAATGACTCAGGGCCTGGAGGCCGGGGCTCGTAGCAGGTGTTTGGGATTCTGGGTTTCGCATCCCTCGGTCCTGACCCGGGAGTACCGGAGTGGAGAGGATGGGTTGTTGGCTTTTCAGGATTCAGGCATATGTCTCCTTGGGATTTTAGGCTTGTAGTATAGTCCCTGGTAGGGCTGCTTGGAATTCTGTGTCTCCCACTTCTCCATCCTTCCCCGTAAGTTTCTGAGCTGAGACCCCAAGGTCTGGACTCTGTGTGGGAAACACTGGCCCGTTTCTGTCACTGACAGGGAGAAGCTTCAGCCCTGATGCGCCATGGAAAGATAGAGCCCCGGGCGTGGAGGCCCAGGTCGACCAGGAGCACTACCCATTTGGCGAATCCGATCCCTCGGAACTTGCCCGGGATTTTTTGAGCAGGGAACCCAGGGCCTGGAGGGTGTTTGTGTTTGTGTGACCCCTTGTCTCAGGTACAGGAACGGCTTCAGTCATTGTGAGCCATGGCGAGCAGCCCCGGGCCTGGAGGCCTTGGGCGAGCGGGGCACTTCCCATTCTGTGTCTCCAATCCCTCGGAACTTTCCGGGGAGTTTCTGAGCTGAGACCCCAGTGTCTGGAGGCTGTTTCGGGTTCTGTGACCCCTTTCTCTCAGGTACAGGGTGACTGCCTTCTCTCAGGCTCCAGCCATGGTGAGCCATCGTAATGACTCAGGGCCTGGAGGCCGGGGCTCGTAGCAGGTGTTTGGGATTCTGGGTTTCGCATCCCTCGGTCCTGACCCGGGAGTACCGGAGTGGAGAGGATGGGTTGTTGGCTTTTCAGGATTCAGGCATATGTCTCCTTGGGATTTTAGGCTTGTAGTACAGTCCCTGGTAGGGCTACTTGGAATTCTGTGTCTCCCACTTCTCCATAATTCCCCGTAAGTTTCTTAGATGAGACCCCAAGGTCTGGACTCTGTGTGGGAAACACTGGCCCGTTTCTGTCACTGACAGGGAGAGGCTTCAGCCCTGATGTGCCATGGTAAGATAGAGCCCCGGGCGTGGAGGCCCGGGTCGACCAGGAGCACTACCCATTTGGCATATCCGATCCCTCGGAACTTGCCCGGGATTTTCTGAGCAGGGAACCCAGGGCCTGGAGGGTGTTTGTGTTTGTGTGACCCCTTCTCTCAGGTACAGGAATGGCTTCAGTCATTGTGAGCCATGGCGAGTAGCCCCGGGCGTGGAGGCCCGGGGCGAGCAGCCCCGGGCCTGGAGGCCCGGGGCGAGCGTGGCACTTCCAATTCTGTGTCTCCAATCCCTCGGAACTTTCCGGGGAGTTTCTGAGCTGAGACCCCAGTGTCTGGAGGCTGTTTCGGGTTCTGTGACCTCTTTTTCTCAGGTACAGGGTGACTGCCTTCTCTCAGGCTCCAACCATGGTGAGCCATCGTAATGACTCAGGGCCTGGAGGCCGGGGCTCGTAGCAGGTGTTTGGGATTCTGGGTCTCGCATCCCTCGGTCCTGACCCGGGAGTACCGGAGTGGAGAGGAAGGGTTGTTGGCTTTTCAGGATTCAGGCATATGTCTCCTTGGGATTTTAGGCTTGTAGTATAGTCCCTGGTAGGGCTGCTTGGAATTCTGTGTCTCCCACTTCTCTAAGCTTCCCCGTAAGTTTCTGAGCTGAGACCCCAAGGTCTGGACTCTGTGTGGGAAACACTGGCCCGTTTCTGTCACTGACAGGGAGAGGCTTCAGCCCTGATGCGCCATGGAAAGATAGAGCCCCGGGCGTGGAGGCCCGGGTCGACCAGGAGCACTACCCATTTGGCGAATCCGATCCCTCGGAACTTGCCCGGGATTTTCTGAGCAGGGAACCCAGGGCCTGGAGGGTGTTTGTGTTTGTGTGACCCCCTTCTCTAAGGTACAGGAACGGCTTCAGTCATAGTGAGCCATGGCGAGCAGCCCCGGGCGTGGAGGCCCGGGGCGAGCAGCCCCGGGCGTGGAGGCCCGGGGCGAGCAGCCCCGGGCGTGGAGGCCCGGGGCGAGCAGCCCCGGGCGTGGTGGCCCGGGGCGAGCAGCCCCGGGCGTGGAGGCCCGGGGCGAGCAGCCCCGGGCCTGGAGGCCCGGGGCGAGCAGCCCCGGGCGTGGAGGCCCGGGGCGAGCAGCCCCGGGCCTGGAGGCCCGGGGCGAGCAGCCCCGGGCGTGGAGGCCCGGGGCGAGCAGCCCCGGGCGTGGAGGCCCGGGGCGAGCAGCCCCGGGCCTGGAGGCCCGGGGCGAGCAGCCCCGGGCCTGGAGGCCCGGGGCGAGCGGGGCACTTCCCATTCTGTGTCTCCAATCCCTCGGAACTTTCCGGGGAGTTTCTGAGCTGAGACCCCAGTGTCTGGAGGCTGTTTCGGGTTCTGTGACCCCTTTCTCTCAGGTACAGGGTGACTGCCTTCTCTCAGGCTCCAGCCATGGTGAGCCATCGTAATGACTCAGGGCCTGGAGGCCGGGGCTCGTAGCAGGTGTTTGGGATTCTGGGTTTCGCATCCCTCGGTCCTGACCCGGGAGTACCGGAGTGGAGAGGATGGGTTGTTGGCTTTTCAGGATTCAGGCATATGTCTCCTTGGGATTTTAGGCTTGTAGTATAGTCCCTGGTAGGGCTACTTGGAATTCTGTGTCTCCCACTTCTCCATAATTCCCCGTAAGTTTCTTAGATGAGACCCCAAGGTCTGGACTCTGTGTGGGAAACACTGGCCCGTTTCTGTCACTGACAGGGAGAGGCTTCAGCCCTGATGTGCCATGGTAAGATAGAGCCCCGGGCGTGGAGGCCCGGGTCGACCAGGAGCACTACCCATTTGGCATATCCGATCCCTCGGAACTTGCCCGGGATTTTCTGAGCAGGGAACCCAGGGCCTGGAGGGTGTTTGTGTTTGTGTGACCCCTTCTCTCAGGTACAGGAACGGCTTCAGTCATTGTGAGCCATGGCGAGTAGCCCCGGGCGTGGAGGCCCGGGGCAAGCAGCCCCGGGCCTGGAGGCCCGGGGCGAGCGTGGCACTTCCAATTCTATGTCTCCAATCCCTCGGAACTTTCCGGGGAGTTTCTGAGCTGAGACCCCAGTGTCTGGAGGCTGTTTCGGGTTCTGTGACCTCTTTTTCTCAGGTACAGGGTGACTGCCTTCTCTCAGGCTCCAACCATGGTGAGCCATCGTAATGACTCAGGGCCTGGAGGCCGGGGCTCGTAGCAGGTGTTTGGGATTCTGGGTCTCGCATCCCTCGGTCCTGACCCGGGAGTACCGGAGTGGAGAGGAAGGGTTGTTGGCTTTTCAGGATTCAGGCATATGTCTCCTTGGGATTTTAGGCTTGTAGTATAGTCCCTGGTAGGGCTGCTTGGAATTCTGTGTCTCCCACTTCTCTAAGCTTCCCCGTAAGTTTCTGAGCTGAGACCCCAAGGTCTGGACTCTGTGTGGGAAACAATGGCCCGTTTCTGTCACTGACAGGGAGAGGCTTCAGCCCTGATGCGCCATGGAAAGATAGAGCCCCGGGCGTGGAGGCCCGGGTCGACCAGGAGCACTACCCATTTGGCGAATCCGATCCCTCGGAACTTGCCCGGGATTTTCTGAGCAGGGAACCCAGGGCCTGGAGGGTGTTTGTGTTTGTGTGACCCCCTTCTCTAAGGTACAGGAACGGCTTCAGTCATAGTGAGCCATGGCCAGCAGCCCCGGGCGTGGAGGCCCGGGGCGAGCAGCCCCGGGCGTGGAGGCCCGGGGCGAGCAGCCCCGGGCGTGGAGGCCCGGGGCGAGCAGCCCCGGGCGTGGAGGCCCGGGGCGAGCAGCCCCGGGCGTGGAGGCCCGGGGCGAGCAGCCCCGGGCGTGGAGGCCCGGGGCGAGCAGCCCCGGGCGTGGAGGCCCGGGGCGAGCAGCCCCGGGCGTGGAGGCCCGGGGCGAGCAGCCCCGGGCCTGGAGGCCCGGGGCGAGCAGCCCCGGGCCTGGAGGCCCGGGGCGAGCAGCCCCGGGCGTGGAGGCCCGGGGCGAGCAGCCCCGGGCCTGGAGGCCCGGGGCGAGCAGCCCCGGGCGTGGAGGCCCGGGGCGAGCAGCCCCGGGCCTGGAGGCCCGGGGCGAGCAGCCCCGGGCGTGGAGGCCCGGGGCGAGCAGCCCCGGGCCTCGAGGCCCGGGGCGAGCAGGGCACTTCCCATTCTGTGTCTCCAATCCCTCGGAACTTTCCGGGGAGTTTCTGAGCTGAGACCCCAGTGTCTGGAGGCTGTTTCGGGTTCTGTGACCCCTTTCTCTCAGGTACAGGGTGACTGCCTTCTCTCCGGCTCCAGCCATGGTGAGCCATCGTAATGACTCAGGGCCTGGAGGCCGGGGCTCGTAGCAGGTGTTTGGGATTCTGGGTTTCGCATCCCTCGGTCCTGACCCGGGAGTACCGGAGTGGAGAGGATGGGTTGTTGGCTTTTCAGGATTCAGGCATATGTCTCCTTGGGATTTTAGGCTTGTAGTATAGTCCCTGGTAGGGCTGCTTGGAATTCTGTGTCTCCCACTTCTCCATCCTTCCCCGTAAGTTTCTGAGCTGAGACCCCAAGGTCTGGACTCTGTGTGGGAAACACTGGCCCGTTTCTGTCACTGACAGGGAGAAGCTTCAGCCCTGATGCGCCATGGAAAGATAGAGCCCCGGGCGTGGAGGCCCAGGTCGACCAGGAGCACTACCCATTTGGCGAATCCGATCCCTCGGAACTTGCCCGGGATTTTTTGAGCAGGGAACCCAGGGCCTGGAGGGTGTTTGTGTTTGTGTGACCCCTTCTCTCAGGTACAGGAACGGCTTCAGTCATTGTGAGCCATGGCGAGCAGCCCCGGGCCTGGAGGCCTTGGGCGAGCGGGGCACTTCCCATTCTGTGTCTCCAATCCCTCGGAACTTTCCGGGGAGTTTCTGAGCTGAGACCCCAGTGTCTGGAGGCTGTTTCGGGTTCTGTGACCCCTTTCTCTCAGGTACAGGGTGACTGCCTTCTCTCAGGCTCCAGCCATGGTGAGCCATCGTAATGACTCAGGGCCTGGAGGCCGGGGCTCGTAGCAGGTGTTTGGGATTCTGGGTTTCGCATCCCTCGGTCCTGACCCGGGAGTACCGGAGTGGAGAGGATGCGTTGTTGGCTTTTCAGGATTCAGGCATATGTCTCCTTGGGATTTTAGGCTTGTAGTACAGTCCCTGGTAGGGCTACTTGGAATTCTGTGTCTCCCACTTCTCCATAATTCCCCGTAAGTTTCTTAGATGAGACCCCAAGGTCTGGACTCTGTGTGGGAAACACTGGCCCGTTTCTGTCACTGACAGGGAGAGGCTTCAGCCCTGATGTGCCATGGTAAGATAGAGCCCCGGGCGTGGAGGCCCGGGTCGACCAGGAGCACTACCCATTTGGCATATCCGATCCCTCGGAACTTGCCCGGGATTTTCTGAGCAGGGAACCCAGGGCCTGGAGGGTGTTTGTGTTTGTGTGACCCCTTCTCTCAGGTACAGGAATGGCTTCAGTCATTGTGAGCCATGGCGAGTAGCCCCGGGCGTGGAGGCCCGGGGCGAGCAGCCCCGGGCCTGGAGGCCCGGGGCGAGCGTGGCACTTCCAATTCTGTGTCTCCAATCCCTCGGAACTTTCCGGGGAGTTTCTGAGCTGAGACCCCAGTGTCTGGAGGCTGTTTCGGGTTCTGTGACCTCTTTTTCTCAGGTACAGGGTGACTGCCTTCTCTCAGGCTCCAACCATGGTGAGCCATCGTAATGACTCAGGGCCTGGAGGCCGGGGCTCGTAGCAGGTGTTTGGGATTCTGGGTCTCGCATCCCTCGGTCCTGACCCGGGAGTACCGGAGTGGAGAGGAAGGGTTGTTGGCTTTTCAGGATTCAGGCATATGTCTCCTTGGGATTTTAGGCTTGTAGTATAGTCCCTGGTAGGGCTGCTTGGAATTCTGTGTCTCCCACTTCTCTAAGCTTCCCCGTAAGTTTCTGAGCTGAGACCCCAAGGTCTGGACTCTGTGTGGGAAACACTGGCCCGTTTCTGTTACTGACAGGGAGAGGCTTCAGCCCTGATGCGCCATGGAAAGATAGAGCCCCGGGCGTGGAGGCCCGGGTCGACCAGGAGCACTACCCATTTGGCGAATCCGATCCCTCGGAACTTGCCCGGGATTTTCTGAGCAGGGAACCCAGGGCCTGGAGGGTGTTTGTGTTTGTGTGACCCCCTTCTCTAAGGTACAGGAACGGCTTCAGTCATAGTGAGCCATGGCGAGCAGCCCCGGGCGTGGAGGCCCGGGGCGAGCAGCCCCGGGCGTGGTGGCCCGGGGCGAGCAGCCCCGGGCGTGGAGGCCCGGGGCGAGCAGCCCCGGGCGTGGAGGCCCGGGGCGAGCAGCCCCGGGCGTGGAGGCCCGGGGCGAGCAGCCCCGGGCGTGGAGGCCCGGGGCGAGCAGCCCCGGGCGTGGAGGCCCGGGGCGAGCAGCCCCGGGCCTGGAGGCCCGGGGCGAGCAGCCCCGGGCCTCGAGGCCCGGGGCGAGCGGGGCACTTCCCATTCTGTGTCTCCAATCCCTCGGAACTTTCCGGGGAGTTTCTGAGCTGAGACCCCAGTGTCTGGAGGCTGTTTCGGGTTCTGTGACCCCTTTCTCTCAGGTACAGGGTGACTGCCTTCTCTCAGGCTCCAGCCATGGTGAGCCATCGTAATGACTCAGGGCCTGGAGGCCGGGGCTCGTAGCAGGTGTTTGGGATTCTGGGTTTCGCATCCCTCGGTCCTGACCCGGGAGTACCGGAGTGGAGAGGATGGGTTGTTGGCTTTTCAGGATTCAGGCATATGTCTCCTTGGGATTTTAGGCTTGTAGTATAGTCCCTGGTAGGGCTGCTTGGAATTCTGTGTCTCCCACTTCTCCATCCTTCCCCGTAAGTTTCTGAGCTGAGACCCCAAGGTCTGGACTCTGTGTGGGAAACACTGGCCCGTTTCTGTCACTGACAGGGAGAGGCTTCAGCCCTGATGCGCCATGGAAAGATAGAGCCCCGGGCGTGGAGGGCCAGGTCGACCAGGAGCACTACCCATTTGGCGAATCCGATCCCTCGGAACTTGCCCGGGATTTTTTGAGCAGGGAACCCAGGGCCTGGAGGGTGTTTGTGTTTGTGTGACCCCTTGTCTCAGGTACAGGAACGGCTTCAGTCATTGTGAGCCATGGCGAGCAGCCCCGGGCCTGGAGGCTTTGGGCGAGCGGGGCACTTCCCATTCTGTGTCTCCAATCCCTCGGAACTTTCCGGGGAGTTTCTGAGCTGAGACCCCAGTGTCTGGAGGCTGTTTCGGGTTCTGTGACCCCTTTCTCTCAGGTACAGGGTGACTGCCTTCTCTCAGGCTCCAGCCATGGTGAGCCATCGTAATGACTCAGGGCCTGGAGGCCGGGGCTCGTAGCAGGTGTTTGGGATTCTGGGTCTCGCATCCCTCGGTCCTGACCCGGGAGTACCGGAGTGGAGAGGATGGGTTGTTGGCTTTTCAGGATTCAGGCATATGTCTCCTTGGGATTTTAGGCTTGTAGTATAGTCCCTGGTAGGGCTACTTGGAATTCTGTGTCTCCCACTTCTCCATAATTCCCCGTAAGTTTCTTAGATGAGACCCCAAGGTCTGGACTCTGTGTGGGAAACACTGGCCCGTTTCTGTCACTGACAGGGAGAGGCTTCAGCCCTGATGTGCCATGGTAAGATAGAGCCCCGGGCGTGGAGGCCCGGGTCGACCAGGAGCACTACCCATTTGGCATATCCGATCCCTCGGAACTTGCCCGGGATTTTCTGAGCAGGGAACCCAGGGCCTGGAGGGTGTTTGTGTTTGTGTGACCCCTTCTCTCAGGTACAGGAACGGCTTCAGTCATTGTGAGCCATGGCGAGTAGCCCCGGGCGTGGAGGCCCGGGGCGAGCAGCCCCGGGCCTGGAGGCCCGGGGCGAGCGTGGCACTTCCAATTCTATGTCTCCAATCCCTCGGAACTTTCCGGGGAGTTTCTGAGCTGAGACCCCAGTGTCTGGAGGCTGTTTCGGGTTCTGTGACCTCTTTTTCTCAGGTACAGGGTGACTGCCTTCTCTCAGGCTCCAACCATGGTGAGCCATCGTAATGACTCAGGACCTGGAGGCCGGGGCTCGTAGCAGGTGTTTGGGATTCTGGGTCTCGCATCCCTCGGTCCTGACCCGGGAGTACCGGAGTGGAGAGGAAGGGTTGTTGGCTTTTCAGGATTCAGGCATATGTCTCCTTGGGATTTTAGGCTTGTAGTATAGTCCCTGGTAGGGCTGCTTGGAATTCTGTGTCTCCCACTTCTCTAAGCTTCCCTGTAAGTTTCTGAGCTGAGACCCCAAGGTCTGGACTCTGTGTGGGAAACACTGGCCCGTTTCTGTCACTGACAGGGAGAGGCTTCAGCCCTGATGCGCCATGGAAAGATAGAGCCCCGGGCGTGGAGGCCCGGGTCGACCAGGAGCACTACCCATTTGGCGAATCCGATCCCTCGGAACTTGCCCGGGATTTTCTGAGCAGGGAACCCAGGGCCTGGAGGGTGTTTGTGTTTGTGTGACCCCCTTCTCTAAGGTACAGGAACGGCTTCAGTCATAGTGAGCCATGGCGAGCAGCCCCGGGCGTGGAGGCCCGGGGCGAGCAGCCCCGGGCGTGGAGGCCCGGGGCGAGCAGCCCCGGGCGTGGAGGCCCGGGGCGAGCAGCCCCGGGCGTGGAGGCCCGGGGCGAGCAGCCCCGGGCGTGGAGGCCCGGGGCGAGCAGCCCCGGGCCTGGAGGCCCGGGGCGAGCAGCCCCGGGCCTGGAGGCCCGGGGCGAGCAGCCCCGGGCCTGGAGGCCCGGGGCGAGCAGCCCCGGGCCTGGAGGCCCGGGGCGAGCAGCCCCGGGCCTGGAGGCCCGGGGCGAGCAGCCCCGGGCCTGGAGGCCCGGGGCGAGCAGCCCCGGGCCTGGAGGCCCGGGGCGAGCAGCCCCGGGCCTGGAGGCCCGGGGCGAGCAGCCCCGGGCCTGGAGGCCCGGGGCGAGCAGCCCCGGGCCTGGAGGCCCGGGGCGAGCAGCCCCGGGCCTGGAGGCCCGGGGCGAGCAGCCCCGGGCCTGGAGGCCCGGGGCGAGCAGCCCCGGGCCTGGAGGCCCGGGGCGAGCAGCCCCGGGCCTGGAGGCCCGGGGCGAGCAGCCCCGGGCCTGGAGGCCCGGGGCGAGCAGCCCCGGGCCTGGAGGCCCGGGGCGAGCAGCCCCGGGCCTGGAGGCCCGGGGCGAGCAGCCCCGGGCCTGGAGGCCCGGGGCGAGCAGCCCCGGGCCTGGAGGCCCGGGGCGAGCAGCCCCGGGCCTGGAGGCCCGGGGCGAGCAGCCCCGGGCCTGGAGGCCCGGGGCGAGCAGCCCCGGGCCTGGAGGCCCGGGGCGAGCAGCCCCGGGCCTGGAGGCCCGGGGCGAGCAGCCCCGGGCCTGGAGGCCCGGGGCGAGCAGCCCCGGGCCTGGAGGCCCGGGGCGAGCAGCCCCGGGCCTGGAGGCCCGGGGCGAGCAGCCCCGGGCCTGGAGGCCCGGGGCGAGCAGCCCCGGGCCTGGAGGCCCGGGGCGAGCAGCCCCGGGCCTGGAGGCCCGGGGCGAGCAGCCCCGGGCCTGGAGGCCCGGGGCGAGCAGCCCCGGGCCTGGAGGCCCGGGGCGAGCAGCCCCGGGCCTGGAGGCCCGGGGCGAGCAGCCCCGGGCCTGGAGGCCCGGGGCGAGCAGCCCCGGGCCTGGAGGCCCGGGGCGAGCAGCCCCGGGCCTGGAGGCCCGGGGCGAGCAGCCCCGGGCCTGGAGGCCCGGGGCGAGCAGCCCCGGGCCTGGAGGCCCGGGGCGAGCAGCCCCGGGCCTGGAGGCCCGGGGCGAGCAGCCCCGGGCCTGGAGGCCCGGGGCGAGCAGCCCCGGGCCTGGAGGCCCGGGGCGAGCAGCCCCGGGCCTGGAGGCCCGGGGCGAGCAGCCCCGGGCCTGGAGGCCCGGGGCGAGCAGCCCCGGGCCTGGAGGCCCGGGGCGAGCAGCCCCGGGCCTGGAGGCCCGGGGCGAGCAGCCCCGGGCCTGGAGGCCCGGGGCGAGCAGCCCCGGGCCTGGAGGCCCGGGGCGAGCAGCCCCGGGCCTGGAGGCCCGGGGCGAGCAGCCCCGGGCCTGGAGGCCCGGGGCGAGCAGCCCCGGGCCTGGAGGCCCGGGGCGAGCAGCCCCGGGCCTGGAGGCCCGGGGCGAGCAGCCCCGGGCCTGGAGGCCCGGGGCGAGCAGCCCCGGGCCTGGAGGCCCGGGGCGAGCAGCCCCGGGCCTGGAGGCCCGGGGCGAGCAGCCCCGGGCCTGGAGGCCCGGGGCGAGCAGCCCCGGGCCTGGAGGCCCGGGGCGAGCGGGGCACTTCCCTTTCTGTGTCTCCAATCCCTCGGATCTTTCCGGGGAGTTTCTGAGCTGAGACCCCAGTGTCTGGAGGCTGTTTCGGGTTCTGTGACCCCTTTCTCTCAGGTACAGGGTGACTGCCTTCTCTCAGGCTCCAGCCATGGTGAGCCATCGTAATGACTCAGGGCCTGGAGGCCGGGGCTCGTAGCAGGTGTTTGGGATTCTGGGTCTCGCATCCCTCGGTCCTGACCCGGGAGTACCGGAGTGGAGAGGATGGGTTGTTGGCTCTTCAGGATTCAGGCTTATGTCTCCTTGGGATTTTAGGCTTGTAGTATAGTCCCTGGTAGGGCTGCTTGGAATTCTGTGTCTCCCAATTCTCCATCCTTCCCCGTAAGTTTCTTAGCTGAGAACCCAAGGTCTGGACTCTGTGTGGGAAACACTGGCCCGTTTCTGTCACTGACAGGGAGAGGCTTCAGCCCTGATGTGCCATGGTAAGATAGAGCCACGGGCGTGGAGGCCCGGGTCGACCAGGACCACAACCCATTTGGCGTATCCGATCCCTCGGAACTTGCCCGGGATTTTCTGAGCAGGGAACCCAGGGCCTGGAGGGTGTATGTGTTTGTGCCCCCTTCTCTCAGGTACAGGAACGGCTTCAGTCATAGTTAGCCATGGCGTGTAGCCCCAGGCCTGGAGGCCCGGGGCGAGCAGCCCCGGGCCTGGAGGCCCGGGGCGAGCAGCCCCGGGCCTGGAGGCCCGGGGCGAGCAGCCCCGGGCCTGGAGGCCCGGGGCGAGCAGCCCCGGGCCTGGAGGCCCGGGGCGAGCAGCCCCGGGCGTGGAGGCCCGGGGCGAGCAGCCCCGGGCGTGGAGGCCCGGGGCGAGCAGCCCCGGGCGTGGAGGCCCGGGGCGAGCAGCCCCGGGCGTGGAGGCCCGGGGCGAGCAGCCCCGGGCGTGGAGGCCCGGGGCGAGCAGCCCCGGGCGTGGAGGCCCGGGGCGAGCAGCCCCGGGCGTGGAGGCCCGGGGCGAGCAGCCCCGGGCCTGGAGTCCCGGGGCGAGCAGCCCCGGGCGTGGAGGCCCGGGGCGAGCAGCCCCGGGCGTGGAGGCCCGGGGCGAGCAGCCCCGGGCCTGGAGGCCCGGGGCGAGCAGCCCCGGGCCTGGAGGCCCGGGGCGAGCAGCCCCGGGCCTGGAGGCCCGGGGCGAGCAGCCCCGGGCCTGGAGGCCCGGGGCGAGCAGCCCCGGGCCTGGAGGCCCGGGGCGAGCAGGGCACTTCCCATTCTGTGTCTCCAATCCCTCGGAACTTTCCGGGGAGTTTCTGAGCTGAGACCCCAGTGTCTGGAGGCTGTTTCGGGTTCTGTGACCCCTTTCTCTCAGGTACAGGGTGACTGCCTTCTCTCCGGCTCCAGCCATGGTGAGCCATCGTAATGACTCAGGGCCTGGAGGCCGGGGCTCGTAGCAGGTGTTTGGGATTCTGGGTTTCGCATCCCTCGGTCCTGACCCGGGAGTACCGGAGTGGAGAGGATGGGTTGTTGGCTTTTCAGGATTCAGGCATATGTCTCCTTGGGATTTTAGGCTTGTAGTATAGTCCCTGGTAGGGCTGCTTGGAATTCTGTGTCTCCCACTTCTCCATCCTTCCCCGTAAGTTTCTGAGCTGAGACCCCAAGGTCTGGACTCTGTGTGGGAAACACTGGCCCGTTTCTGTCACTGACAGGGAGAAGCTTCAGCCCTGATGCGCCATGGAAAGATAGAGCCCCGGGCGTGGAGGCCCAGGTCGACCAGGAGCACTACCCATTTGGCGAATCCGATCCCTCGGAACTTGCCCGGGATTTTTTGAGCAGGGAACCCAGGGCCTGGAGGGTGTTTGTGTTTGTGTGACCCCTTGTCTCAGGTACAGGAACGGCTTCAGTCATTGTGAGCCATGGCGAGCAGCCCCGGGCCTGGAGGCCTTGGGCGAGCGGGGCACTTCCCATTCTGTGTCTCCAATCCCTCGGAACTTTCCGGGGAGTTTCTGAGCTGAGACCCCAGTGTCTGGAGGCTGTTTCGGGTTCTGTGACCCCTTTCTCTCAGGTACAGGGTGACTGCCTTCTCTCAGGCTCCAGCCATGGTGAGCCATCGTAATGACTCAGGGCCTGGAGGCCGGGGCTCGTAGCAGGTGTTTGGGATTCTGGGTTTCGCATCCCTCGGTCCTGACCCGGGAGTACCGGAGTGGAGAGGATGGGTTGTTGGCTTTTCAGGATTCAGGCATATGTCTCCTTGGGATTTTAGGCTTGTAGTACAGTCCCTGGTAGGGCTACTTGGAATTCTGTGTCTCCCACTTCTCCATAATTCCCCGTAAGTTTCTTAGATGAGACCCCAAGGTCTGGACTCTGTGTGGGAAACACTGGCCCGTTTCTGTCACTGACAGGGAGAGGCTTCAGCCCTGATGTGCCAATGTAAGATAGAGCCCCGGGCGTGGAGGCCCGGGTCGACCAGGAGCACTACCCATTTGGCATATCCGATCCCTCGGAACTTGCCCGGGATTTTCTGAGCAGGGAACCCAGGGCCTGGAGGGTGTTTGTGTTTGTGTGACCCCTTCTCTCAGGTACAGGAATGGCTTCAGTCATTGTGAGCCATGGCGAGTAGCCCCGGGCGTGGAGGCCCGGGGCGAGCAGCCCCGGGCCTGGAGGCCCGGGGCGAGCAGCCCCGGGCGTGGAGGCCCGGGGCGAGCAGCCCCGGGCCTGGAGGCCCGGGGCGAGCAGCCCCGGGCGTGGAGGCCCGGGGCGAGCAGCCCCGGGCGTGGAGGCCCGGGGCGAGCAGCCCCGGGCGTGGAGGCCCGGGGCGAGCAGCCCCGGGCCTGGAGGCCCGGGGCGAGCAGCCCCGGGCGTGGAGGCCCGGGGCGAGCAGCCCCGGGCCTGGAGGCCCGGGGCGAGCAGCCCCGGGCCTGGAGGCCCGGGGCGAGCAGCCCCGGGCCTGGAGGCCCGGGGCGAGCAGCCCCGGGCCTGGAGGCCCGGGGCGAGCAGCCCCGGGCCTGGAGGCCCGGGGCGAGCAGCCCCGGGCCTGGAGGCCCGGGGCGAGCAGCCCCGGGCCTGGAGGCCCGGGGCGAGCAGCCCCGGGCCTGGAGGCCCGGGGCGAGCAGCCCCGGGCCTGGAGGCCCGGGGCGAGCAGCCCCGGGCCTGGAGGCCCGGGGCGAGCAGCCCCGGGCCTGGAGGCCCGGGGCGAGCAGCCCCGGGCCTGGAGGCCCGGGGCGAGCAGCCCCGGGCCTGGAGGCCCGGGGCGAGCAGCCCCGGGCCTGGAGGCCCGGGGCGAGCAGCCCCGGGCCTGGAGGCCCGGGGCGAGCGGGGCACTTCCCATTCTGTGTCTCCAATCCCTCGGAACTTTCCGGGGAGTTTCTGAGCTGAGACCCCAGTGTCTGGAGGCTGTTTCGGGTTCTGTGACCCCTTTCTCTCAGGTACAGGGTGACTGCCTTCTCTCAGGCTCCAGCCATGGTGAGCCATCGTAATGACTCAGGGCCTGGAGGCCGGGGCTCGTAGCAGGTGTTTGGGATTCTGGGTCTCGCATCCCTCGGTCCTGACCCGGGAGTACCGGAGTGGAGAGGAAGGGTTGTTGGCTTTTCAGGATTCAGGCATATGTCTCCTTGGGATTTTAGGCTTGTAGTATAGTCCCTGGTAGGGCTGCTTGGAATTCTGTGTCTCCCACTTCTCTAAGCTTCCCCGTAAGTTTCTGAGCTGAGACCCCAAGGTCTGGACTCTGTGTGGGAAACACTGGCCCGTTTCTGTCACTGACAGGGAGAGGCTTCAGCCCTGATGCGCCATGGAAAGATAGAGCCCCGGGCGTGGAGGCCCGGGTCGACCAGGAGCACTACCCATTTGGCGAATCCGATCCCTCGGAACTTGCCCGGGATTTTCTGAGCAGGGAACCCAGGGCCTGGAGGGTGTTTGTGTTTGTGTGACCCCCTTCTCTAAGGTACAGGAACGGCTTCAGTCATAGTGAGCCATGGCGAGCAGCCCCGGGCGTGGAGGCCCGGGGCGAGCAGCCCCGGGCGTGGAGGCCCGGGGCGAGCAGCCCCGGGCGTGGAGGCCCGGGGCGAGCAGCCCCGGGCGTGGTGGCCCGGGGCGAGCAGCCCCGGGCGTGGAGGCCCGGGGCGAGCAGCCCCGGGCCTGGAGGCCCGGGGCGAGCAGCCCCGGGCGTGGAGGCCCGGGGCGAGCAGCCCCGGGCCTGGAGGCCCGGGGCGAGCAGCCCCGGGCGTGGAGGCCCGGGGCGAGCAGCCCCGGGCCTGGAGGCCCGGGGCGAGCAGCCCCGGGCCTGGAGGCCCGGGGCGAGCGGGGCACTTCCCATTCTGTGTCTCCAATCCCTCGGAACTTTCCGGGGAGTTTCTGAGCTGAGACCCCAGTGTCTGGAGGCTGTTTCGGGTTCTGTGACCCCTTTCTCTCAGGTACAGGGTGACTGCCTTCTCTCAGGCTCCAGCCATGGTGAGCCATCGTAATGACTCAGGGCCTGGAGGCCGGGGCTCGTAGCAGGTGTTTGGGATTCTGGGTTTCGCATCCCTCGGTCCTGACCCGGGAGTACCGGAGTGGAGAGGATGGGTTGTTGGCTTTTCAGGATTCAGGCATATGTCTCCTTGGGATTTTAGGCTTGTAGTATAGTCCCTGGTAGGGCTACTTGGAATTCTGTGTCTCCCACTTCTCCATAATTCCCCGTAAGTTTCTTAGATGAGACCCCAAGGTCTGGACTCTGTGTGGGAAACACTGGCCCGTTTCTGTCACTGACAGGGAGAGGCTTCAGCCCTGATGTGCCATGGTAAGATAGAGCCCCGGGCGTGGAGGCCCGGGTCGACCAGGAGCACTACCCATTTGGCATATCCGATCCCTCGGAACTTGCCCGGGATTTTCTGAGCAGGGAACCCAGGGCCTGGAGGGTGTTTGTGTTTGTGTGACCCCTTCTCTCAGGTACAGGAACGGCTTCAGTCATTGTGAGCCATGGCGAGTAGCCCCGGGCGTGGAGGCCCGGGGCAAGCAGCCCCGGGCCTGGAGGCCCGGGGCGAGCGTGGCACTTCCAATTCTATGTCTCCAATCCCTCGGAACTTTCCGGGGAGTTTCTGAGCTGAGACCCCAGTGTCTGGAGGCTGTTTCGGGTTCTGTGACCTCTTTTTCTCAGGTACAGGGTGACTGCCTTCTCTCAGGCTCCAACCATGGTGAGCCATCGTAATGACTCAGGGCCTGGAGGCCGGGGCTCGTAGCAGGTGTTTGGGATTCTGGGTCTCGCATCCCTCGGTCCTGACCCGGGAGTACCGGAGTGGAGAGGAAGGGTTGTTGGCTTTTCAGGATTCAGGCATATGTCTCCTTGGGATTTTAGGCTTGTAGTATAGTCCCTGGTAGGGCTGCTTGGAATTCTGTGTCTCCCACTTCTCTAAGCTTCCCCGTAAGTTTCTGAGCTGAGACCCCAAGGTCTGGACTCTGTGTGGGAAACAATGGCCCGTTTCTGTCACTGACAGGGAGAGGCTTCAGCCCTGATGCGCCATGGAAAGATAGAGCCCCGGGCGTGGAGGCCCGGGTCGACCAGGAGCACTACCCATTTGGCGAATCCGATCCCTCGGAACTTGCCCGGGATTTTCTGAGCAGGGAACCCAGGGCCTGGAGGGTGTTTGTGTTTGTGTGACCCCCTTCTCTAAGGTACAGGAACGGCTTCAGTCATAGTGAGCCATGGCCAGCAGCCCCGGGCGTGGAGGCCCGGGGCGAGCAGCCCCGGGCGTGGAGGCCCGGGGCGAGCAGCCCCGGGCGTGGAGGCCCGGGGCGAGCAGCCCCGGGCGTGGAGGCCCGGGGCGAGCAGCCCCGGGCGTGGAGGCCCGGGGCGAGCAGCCCCGGGCGTGGAGGCCCGGGGCGAGCAGCCCCGGGCGTGGAGGCCCGGGGCGAGCAGCCCCGGGCGTGGAGGCCCGGGGCGAGCAGCCCCGGGCCTGGAGGCCCGGGGCGAGCAGCCCCGGGCCTGGAGGCCCGGGGCGAGCAGCCCCGGGCGTGGAGGCCCGGGGCGAGCAGCCCCGGGCCTGGAGGCCCGGGGCGAGCAGCCCCGGGCGTGGAGGCCCGGGGCGAGCAGCCCCGGGCCTGGAGGCCCGGGGCGAGCAGCCCCGGGCGTGGAGGCCCGGGGCGAGCAGCCCCGGGCCTCGAGGCCCGGGGCGAGCAGGGCACTTCCCATTCTGTGTCTCCAATCCCTCGGAACTTTCCGGGGAGTTTCTGAGCTGAGACCCCAGTGTCTGGAGGCTGTTTCGGGTTCTGTGACCCCTTTCTCTCAGGTACAGGGTGACTGCCTTCTCTCCGGCTCCAGCCATGGTGAGCCATCGTAATGACTCAGGGCCTGGAGGCCGGGGCTCGTAGCAGGTGTTTGGGATTCTGGGTTTCGCATCCCTCGGTCCTGACCCGGGAGTACCGGAGTGGAGAGGATGGGTTGTTGGCTTTTCAGGATTCAGGCATATGTCTCCTTGGGATTTTAGGCTTGTAGTATAGTCCCTGGTAGGGCTGCTTGGAATTCTGTGTCTCCCACTTCTCCATCCTTCCCCGTAAGTTTCTGAGCTGAGACCCCAAGGTCTGGACTCTGTGTGGGAAACACTGGCCCGTTTCTGTCACTGACAGGGAGAAGCTTCAGCCCTGATGCGCCATGGAAAGATAGAGCCCCGGGCGTGGAGGCCCAGGTCGACCAGGAGCACTACCCATTTGGCGAATCCGATCCCTCGGAACTTGCCCGGGATTTTTTGAGCAGGGAACCCAGGGCCTGGAGGGTGTTTGTGTTTGTGTGACCCCTTCTCTCAGGTACAGGAACGGCTTCAGTCATTGTGAGCCATGGCGAGCAGCCCCGGGCCTGGAGGCCTTGGGCGAGCGGGGCACTTCCCATTCTGTGTCTCCAATCCCTCGGAACTTTCCGGGGAGTTTCTGAGCTGAGACCCCAGTGTCTGGAGGCTGTTTCGGGTTCTGTGACCCCTTTCTCTCAGGTACAGGGTGACTGCCTTCTCTCAGGCTCCAGCCATGGTGAGCCATCGTAATGACTCAGGGCCTGGAGGCCGGGGCTCGTAGCAGGTGTTTGGGATTCTGGGTTTCGCATCCCTCGGTCCTGACCCGGGAGTACCGGAGTGGAGAGGATGGGTTGTTGGCTTTTCAGGATTCAGGCATATGTCTCCTTGGGATTTTAGGCTTGTAGTACAGTCCCTGGTAGGGCTACTTGGAATTCTGTGTCTCCCACTTCTCCATAATTCCCCGTAAGTTTCTTAGATGAGACCCCAAGGTCTGGACTCTGTGTGGGAAACACTGGCCCGTTTCTGTCACTGACAGGGAGAGGCTTCAGCCCTGATGTGCCATGGTAAGATAGAGCCCCGGGCGTGGAGGCCCGGGTCGACCAGGAGCACTACCCATTTGGCATATCCGATCCCTCGGAACTTGCCCGGGATTTTCTGAGCAGGGAACCCAGGGCCTGGAGGGTGTTTGTGTTTGTGTGACCCCTTCTCTCAGGTACAGGAATGGCTTCAGTCATTGTGAGCCATGGCGAGTAGCCCCGGGCGTGGAGGCCCGGGGCGAGCAGCCCCGGGCCTGGAGGCCCGGGGCGAGCGTGGCACTTCCAATTCTGTGTCTCCAATCCCTCGGAACTTTCCGGGGAGTTTCTGAGCTGAGACCCCAGTGTCTGGAGGCTGTTTCGGGTTCTGTGACCTCTTTTTCTCAGGTACAGGGTGACTGCCTTCTCTCAGGCTCCAACCATGGTGAGCCATCGTAATGACTCAGGGCCTGGAGGCCGGGGCTCGTAGCAGGTGTTTGGGATTCTGGGTCTCGCATCCCTCGGTCCTGACCCGGGAGTACCGGAGTGGAGAGGAAGGGTTGTTGGCTTTTCAGGATTCAGGCATATGTCTCCTTGGGATTTTAGGCTTGTAGTATAGTCCCTGGTAGGGCTGCTTGGAATTCTGTGTCTCCCACTTCTCTAAGCTTCCCCGTAAGTTTCTGAGCTGAGACCCCAAGGTCTGGACTCTGTGTGGGAAACACTGGCCCGTTTCTGTCACTGACAGGGAGAGGCTTCAGCCCTGATGCGCCATGGAAAGATAGAGCCCCGGGCGTGGAGGCCCGGGTCGACCAGGAGCACTACCCATTTGGCGAATCCGATCCCTCGGAACTTGCCCGGGATTTTCTGAGCAGGGAACCCAGGGCCTGGAGGGTGTTTGTGTTTGTGTGACCCCCTTCTCTAAGGTACAGGAACGGCTTCAGTCATAGTGAGCCATGGCGAGCAGCCCCGGGCGTGGAGGCCCGGGGCGAGCAGCCCCGGGCGTGGTGGCCCGGGGCGAGCAGCCCCGGGCGTGGAGGCCCGGGGCGAGCAGCCCCGGGCGTGGAGGCCCGGGGCGAGCAGCCCCGGGCGTGGAGGCCCGGGGCGAGCAGCCCCGGGCGTGGAGGCCCGGGGCGAGCAGCCCCGGGCGTGGAGGCCCGGGGCGAGCAGCCCCGGGCCTGGAGGCCCGGGGCGAGCAGCCCCGGGCCTCGAGGCCCGGGGCGAGCGGGGCACTTCCCATTCTGTGTCTCCAATCCCTCGGAACTTTCCGGGGAGTTTCTGAGCTGAGACCCCAGTGTCTGGAGGCTGTTTCGGGTTCTGTGACCCCTTTCTCTCAGGTACAGGGTGACTGCCTTCTCTCAGGCTCCAGCCATGGTGAGCCATCGTAATGACTCAGGGCCTGGAGGCCGGGGCTCGTAGCAGGTGTTTGGGATTCTGGGTTTCGCATCCCTCGGTCCTGACCCGGGAGTACCGGAGTGGAGAGGATGGGTTGTTGGCTTTTCAGGATTCAGGCATATGTCTCCTTGGGATTTTAGGCTTGTAGTATAGTCCCTGGTAGGGCTGCTTGGAATTCTGTGTCTCCCACTTCTCCATCCTTCCCCGTAAGTTTCTGAGCTGAGACCCCAAGGTCTGGACTCTGTGTGGGAAACACTGGCCCGTTTCTGTCACTGACAGGGAGAGGCTTCAGCCCTGATGTGCCATGGTAAGATAGAGCCCCGGGCGTGGAGGCCCGGGTCGACCAGGAGCACTACCCATTTGGCATATCCGATCCCTCGGAACTTGCCCGGGATTTTCTGAGCAGGGAACCCAGGGCCTGGAGGGTGTTTGTGTTTGTGTGACCCCTTCTCTCAGGTACAGGAACGGCTTCAGTCATTGTGAGCCATGGCGAGTAGCCCCGGGCGTGGAGGCCCGGGGCAAGCAGCCCCGGGCCTGGAGGCCCGGGGCGAGCGTGGCACTTCCAATTCTATGTCTCCAATCCCTCGGAACTTTCCGGGGAGTTTCTGAGCTGAGACCCCAGTGTCTGGAGGCTGTTTCGGGTTCTGTGACCTCTTTTTCTCAGGTACAGGGTGACTGCCTTCTCTCAGGCTCCAACCATGGTGAGCCATCGTAATGACTCAGGGCCTGGAGGCCGGGGCTCGTAGCAGGTGTTTGGGATTCTGGGTCTCGCATCCCTCGGTCCTGACCCGGGAGTACCGGAGTGGAGAGGAAGGGTTGTTGGCTTTTCAGGATTCAGGCATATGTCTCCTTGGGATTTTAGGCTTGTAGTATAGTCCCTGGTAGGGCTGCTTGGAATTCTGTGTCTCCCACTTCTCTAAGCTTCCCCGTAAGTTTCTGAGCTGAGACCCCAAGGTCTGGACTCTGTGTGGGAAACAATGGCCCGTTTCTGTCACTGACAGGGAGAGGCTTCAGCCCTGATGCGCCATGGAAAGATAGAGCCCCGGGCGTGGAGGCCCGGGTCGACCAGGAGCACTACCCATTTGGCGAATCCGATCCCTCGGAACTTGCCCGGGATTTTCTGAGCAGGGAACCCAGGGCCTGGAGGGTGTTTGTGTTTGTGTGACCCCCTTCTCTAAGGTACAGGAACGGCTTCAGTCATAGTGAGCCATGGCCAGCAGCCCCGGGCGTGGAGGCCCGGGGCGAGCAGCCCCGGGCGTGGAGGCCCGGGGCGAGCAGCCCCGGGCGTGGAGGCCCGGGGCGAGCAGCCCCGGGCGTGGAGGCCCGGGGCGAGCAGCCCCGGGCGTGGAGGCCCGGGGCGAGCAGCCCCGGGCGTGGAGGCCCGGGGCGAGCAGCCCCGGGCGTGGAGGCCCGGGGCGAGCAGCCCCGGGCCTGGAGGCCCGGGGCGAGCAGCCCCGGGCCTGGAGGCCCGGGGCGAGCAGCCCCGGGCGTGGAGGCCCGGGGCGAGCAGCCCCGGGCCTGGAGGCCCGGGGCGAGCAGCCCCGGGCGTGGAGGCCCGGGGCGAGCAGCCCCGGGCCTGGAGGCCCGGGGCGAGCAGCCCCGGGCGTGGAGGCCCGGGGCGAGCAGCCCCGGGCCTCGAGGCCCGGGGCGAGCAGGGCACTTCCCATTCTGTGTCTCCAATCCCTCGGAACTTTCCGGGGAGTTTCTGAGCTGAGACCCCAGTGTCTGGAGGCTGTTTCGGGTTCTGTGACCCCTTTCTCTCAGGTACAGGGTGACTGCCTTCTCTCCGGCTCCAGCCATGGTGAGCCATCGTAATGACTCAGGGCCTGGAGGCCGGGGCTCGTAGCAGGTGTTTGGGATTCTGGGTTTCGCATCCCTCGGTCCTGACCCGGGAGTACCGGAGTGGAGAGGATGGGTTGTTGGCTTTTCAGGATTCAGGCATATGTCTCCTTGGATTTTAGGCTTGTAGTATAGTCCCTGGTAGGGCTGCTTGGAATTCTGTGTCTCCCACTTCTCCATCCTTCCCCGTAAGTTTCTGAGCTGAGACCCCAAGGTCTGGACTCTGTGTGGGAAACACTGGCCCGTTTCTGTCACTGACAGGGAGAAGCTTCAGCCCTGATGCGCCATGGAAAGATAGAGCCCCGGGCGTGGAGGCCCAGGTCGACCAGGAGCACTACCCATTTGGCGAATCCGATCCCTCGGAACTTGCCCGGGATTTTTTGAGCAGGGAACCCAGGGCCTGGAGGGTGTTTGTGTTTGTGTGACCCCTTCTCTCAGGTACAGGAACGGCTTCAGTCATTGTGAGCCATGGCGAGCAGCCCCGGGCCTGGAGGCCTTGGGCGAGCGGGGCACTTCCCATTCTGTGTCTCCAATCCCTCGGAACTTTCCGGGGAGTTTCTGAGCTGAGACCCCAGTGTCTGGAGGCTGTTTCGGGTTCTGTGACCCCTTTCTCTCAGGTACAGGGTGACTGCCTTCTCTCAGGCTCCAGCCATGGTGAGCCATCGTAATGACTCAGGGCCTGGAGGCCGGGGCTCGTAGCAGGTGTTTGGGATTCTGGGTTTCGCATCCCTCGGTCCTGACCCGGGAGTACCGGAGTGGAGAGGATGGGTTGTTGGCTTTTCAGGATTCAGGCATATGTCTCCTTGGGATTTTAGGCTTGTAGTACAGTCCCTGGTAGGGCTACTTGGAATTCTGTGTCTCCCACTTCTCCATAATTCCCCGTAAGTTTCTTAGATGAGACCCCAAGGTCTGGACTCTGTGTGGGAAACACTGGCCCGTTTCTGTCACTGACAGGGAGAGGCTTCAGCCCTGATGTGCCATGGTAAGATAGAGCCCCGGGCGTGGAGGCCCGGGTCGACCAGGAGCACTACCCATTTGGCATATCCGATCCCTCGGAACTTGCCCGGGATTTTCTGAGCAGGGAACCCAGGGCCTGGAGGGTGTTTGTGTTTGTGTGACCCCTTCTCTCAGGTACAGGAATGGCTTCAGTCATTGTGAGCCATGGCGAGTAGCCCCGGGCGTGGAGGCCCGGGGCGAGCAGCCCCGGGCCTGGAGGCCCGGGGCGAGCGTGGCACTTCCAATTCTGTGTCTCCAATCCCTCGGAACTTTCCGGGGAGTTTCTGAGCTGAGACCCCAGTGTCTGGAGGCTGTTTCGGGTTCTGTGACCTCTTTTTCTCAGGTACAGGGTGACTGCCTTCTCTCAGGCTCCAACCATGGTGAGCCATCGTAATGACTCAGGGCCTGGAGGCCGGGGCTCGTAGCAGGTGTTTGGGATTCTGGGTCTCGCATCCCTCGGTCCTGACCCGGGAGTACCGGAGTGGAGAGGAAGGGTTGTTGGCTTTTCAGGATTCAGGCATATGTCTCCTTGGGATTTTAGGCTTGTAGTATAGTCCCTGGTAGGGCTGCTTGGAATTCTGTGTCTCCCACTTCTCTAAGCTTCCCCGTAAGTTTCTGAGCTGAGACCCCAAGGTCTGGACTCTGTGTGGGAAACACTGGCCCGTTTCTGTTACTGACAGGGAGAGGCTTCAGCCCTGATGCGCCATGGAAAGATAGAGCCCCGGGCGTGGAGGCCCGGGTCGACCAGGAGCACTACCCATTTGGCGAATCCGATCCCTCGGAACTTGCCCGGGATTTTCTGAGCAGGGAACCCAGGGCCTGGAGGGTGTTTGTGTTTGTGTGACCCCCTTCTCTAAGGTACAGGAACGGCTTCAGTCATAGTGAGCCATGGCGAGCAGCCCCGGGCGTGGAGGCCCGGGGCGAGCAGCCCCGGGCGTGGTGGCCCGGGGCGAGCAGCCCCGGGCGTGGAGGCCCGGGGCGAGCAGCCCCGGGCGTGGAGGCCCGGGGCGAGCAGCCCCGGGCGTGGAGGCCCGGGGCGAGCAGCCCCGGGCGTGGAGGCCCGGGGCGAGCAGCCCCGGGCGTGGAGGCCCGGGGCGAGCAGCCCCGGGCCTGGAGGCCCGGGGCGAGCAGCCCCGGGCCTCGAGGCCCGGGGCGAGCGGGGCACTTCCCATTCTGTGTCTCCAATCCCTCGGAACTTTCCGGGGAGTTTCTGAGCTGAGACCCCAGTGTCTGGAGGCTGTTTCGGGTTCTGTGACCCCTTTCTCTCAGGTACAGGGTGACTGCCTTCTCTCAGGCTCCAGCCATGGTGAGCCATCGTAATGACTCAGGGCCTGGAGGCCGGGGCTCGTAGCAGGTGTTTGGGATTCTGGGTTTCGCATCCCTCGGTCCTGACCCGGGAGTACCGGAGTGGAGAGGATGGGTTGTTGGCTTTTCAGGATTCAGGCATATGTCTCCTTGGGATTTTAGGCTTGTAGTATAGTCCCTGGTAGGGCTGCTTGGAATTCTGTGTCTCCCACTTCTCCATCCTTCCCCGTAAGTTTCTGAGCTGAGACCCCAAGGTCTGGACTCTGTGTGGGAAACACTGGCCCGTTTCTGTCACTGACAGGGAGAGGCTTCAGCCCTGATGTGCCATGGTAAGATAGAGCCCCGGGCGTGGAGGCCCGGGTCGACCAGGAGCACTACCCATTTGGCATATCCGATCCCTCGGAACTTGCCCGGGATTTTCTGAGCAGGGAACCCAGGGCCTGGAGGGTGTTTGTGTTTGTGTGACCCCTTCTCTCAGGTACAGGAACGGCTTCAGTCATTGTGAGCCATGGCGAGTAGCCCCGGGCGTGGAGGCCCGGGGCAAGCAGCCCCGGGCCTGGAGGCCCGGGGCGAGCGTGGCACTTCCAATTCTATGTCTCCAATCCCTCGGAACTTTCCGGGGAGTTTCTGAGCTGAGACCCCAGTGTCTGGAGGCTGTTTCGGGTTCTGTGACCTCTTTTTCTCAGGTACAGGGTGACTGCCTTCTCTCAGGCTCCAACCATGGTGAGCCATCGTAATGACTCAGGGCCTGGAGGCCGGGGCTCGTAGCAGGTGTTTGGGATTCTGGGTCTCGCATCCCTCGGTCCTGACCCGGGAGTACCGGAGTGGAGAGGAAGGGTTGTTGGCTTTTCAGGATTCAGGCATATGTCTCCTTGGGATTTTAGGCTTGTAGTATAGTCCCTGGTAGGGCTGCTTGGAATTCTGTGTCTCCCACTTCTCTAAGCTTCCCCGTAAGTTTCTGAGCTGAGACCCCAAGGTCTGGACTCTGTGTGGGAAACAATGGCCCGTTTCTGTCACTGACAGGGAGAGGCTTCAGCCCTGATGCGCCATGGAAAGATAGAGCCCCGGGCGTGGAGGCCCGGGTCGACCAGGAGCACTACCCATTTGGCGAATCCGATCCCTCGGAACTTGCCCGGGATTTTCTGAGCAGGGAACCCAGGGCCTGGAGGGTGTTTGTGTTTGTGTGACCCCCTTCTCTAAGGTACAGGAACGGCTTCAGTCATAGTGAGCCATGGCCAGCAGCCCCGGGCGTGGAGGCCCGGGGCGAGCAGCCCCGGGCGTGGAGGCCCGGGGCGAGCAGCCCCGGGCGTGGAGGCCCGGGGCGAGCAGCCCCGGGCGTGGAGGCCCGGGGCGAGCAGCCCCGGGCGTGGAGGCCCGGGGCGAGCAGCCCCGGGCGTGGAGGCCCGGGGCGAGCAGCCCCGGGCGTGGAGGCCCGGGGCGAGCAGCCCCGGGCCTGGAGGCCCGGGGCGAGCAGCCCCGGGCCTGGAGGCCCGGGGCGAGCAGCCCCGGGCGTGGAGGCCCGGGGCGAGCAGCCCCGGGCCTGGAGGCCCGGGGCGAGCAGCCCCGGGCGTGGAGGCCCGGGGCGAGCAGCCCCGGGCCTGGAGGCCCGGGGCGAGCAGCCCCGGGCGTGGAGGCCCGGGGCGAGCAGCCCCGGGCCTCGAGGCCCGGGGCGAGCAGGGCACTTCCCATTCTGTGTCTCCAATCCCTCGGAACTTTCCGGGGAGTTTCTGAGCTGAGACCCCAGTGTCTGGAGGCTGTTTCGGGTTCTGTGACCCCTTTCTCTCAGGTACAGGGTGACTGCCTTCTCTCCGGCTCCAGCCATGGTGAGCCATCGTAATGACTCAGGGCCTGGAGGCCGGGGCTCGTAGCAGGTGTTTGGGATTCTGGGTTTCGCATCCCTCGGTCCTGACCCGGGAGTACCGGAGTGGAGAGGATGGGTTGTTGGCTTTTCAGGATTCAGGCATATGTCTCCTTGGGATTTTAGGCTTGTAGTATAGTCCCTGGTAGGGCTGCTTGGAATTCTGTGTCTCCCACTTCTCCATCCTTCCCCGTAAGTTTCTGAGCTGAGACCCCAAGGTCTGGACTCTGTGTGGGAAACACTGGCCCGTTTCTGTCACTGACAGGGAGAAGCTTCAGCCCTGATGCGCCATGGAAAGATAGAGCCCCGGGCGTGGAGGCCCAGGTCGACCAGGAGCACTACCCATTTGGCGAATCCGATCCCTCGGAACTTGCCCGGGATTTTTTGAGCAGGGAACCCAGGGCCTGGAGGGTGTTTGTGTTTGTGTGACCCCTTCTCTCAGGTACAGGAACGGCTTCAGTCATTGTGAGCCATGGCGAGCAGCCCCGGGCCTGGAGGCCTTGGGCGAGCGGGGCACTTCCCATTCTGTGTCTCCAATCCCTCGGAACTTTCCGGGGAGTTTCTGAGCTGAGACCCCAGTGTCTGGAGGCTGTTTCGGGTTCTGTGACCCCTTTCTCTCAGGTACAGGGTGACTGCCTTCTCTCAGGCTCCAGCCATGGTGAGCCATCGTAATGACTCAGGGCCTGGAGGCCGGGGCTCGTAGCAGGTGTTTGGGATTCTGGGTTTCGCATCCCTCGGTCCTGACCCGGGAGTACCGGAGTGGAGAGGATGGGTTGTTGGCTTTTCAGGATTCAGGCATATGTCTCCTTGGGATTTTAGGCTTGTAGTACAGTCCCTGGTAGGGCTACTTGGAATTCTGTGTCTCCCACTTCTCCATAATTCCCCGTAAGTTTCTTAGATGAGACCCCAAGGTCTGGACTCTGTGTGGGAAACACTGGCCCGTTTCTGTCACTGACAGGGAGAGGCTTCAGCCCTGATGTGCCATGGTAAGATAGAGCCCCGGGCGTGGAGGCCCGGGTCGACCAGGAGCACTACCCATTTGGCATATCCGATCCCTCGGAACTTGCCCGGGATTTTCTGAGCAGGGAACCCAGGGCCTGGAGGGTGTTTGTGTTTGTGTGACCCCTTCTCTCAGGTACAGGAATGGCTTCAGTCATTGTGAGCCATGGCGAGTAGCCCCGGGCGTGGAGGCCCGGGGCGAGCAGCCCCGGGCCTGGAGGCCCGGGGCGAGCGTGGCACTTCCAATTCTGTGTCTCCAATCCCTCGGAACTTTCCGGGGAGTTTCTGAGCTGAGACCCCAGTGTCTGGAGGCTGTTTCGGGTTCTGTGACCTCTTTTTCTCAGGTACAGGGTGACTGCCTTCTCTCAGGCTCCAACCATGGTGAGCCATCGTAATGACTCAGGGCCTGGAGGCCGGGGCTCGTAGCAGGTGTTTGGGATTCTGGGTCTCGCATCCCTCGGTCCTGACCCGGGAGTACCGGAGTGGAGAGGAAGGGTTGTTGGCTTTTCAGGATTCAGGCATATGTCTCCTTGGGATTTTAGGCTTGTAGTATAGTCCCTGGTAGGGCTGCTTGGAATTCTGTGTCTCCCACTTCTCTAAGCTTCCCCGTAAGTTTCTGAGCTGAGACCCCAAGGTCTGGACTCTGTGTGGGAAACACTGGCCCGTTTCTGTTACTGACAGGGAGAGGCTTCAGCCCTGATGCGCCATGGAAAGATAGAGCCCCGGGCGTGGAGGCCCGGGTCGACCAGGAGCACTACCCATTTGGCGAATCCGATCCCTCGGAACTTGCCCGGGATTTTCTGAGCAGGGAACCCAGGGCCTGGAGGGTGTTTGTGTTTGTGTGACCCCCTTCTCTAAGGTACAGGAACGGCTTCAGTCATAGTGAGCCATGGCGAGCAGCCCCGGGCGTGGAGGCCCGGGGCGAGCAGCCCCGGGCGTGGTGGCCCGGGGCGAGCAGCCCCGGGCGTGGAGGCCCGGGGCGAGCAGCCCCGGGCGTGGAGGCCCGGGGCGAGCAGCCCCGGGCGTGGAGGCCCGGGGCGAGCAGCCCCGGGCGTGGAGGCCCGGGGCGAGCAGCCCCGGGCGTGGAGGCCCGGGGCGAGCAGCCCCGGGCCTGGAGGCCCGGGGCGAGCAGCCCCGGGCCTCGAGGCCCGGGGCGAGCGGGGCACTTCCCATTCTGTGTCTCCAATCCCTCGGAACTTTCCGGGGAGTTTCTGAGCTGAGACCCCAGTGTCTGGAGGCTGTTTCGGGTTCTGTGACCCCTTTCTCTCAGGTACAGGGTGACTGCCTTCTCTCAGGCTCCAGCCATGGTGAGCCATCGTAATGACTCAGGGCCTGGAGGCCGGGGCTCGTAGCAGGTGTTTGGGATTCTGGGTTTCGCATCCCTCGGTCCTGACCCGGGAGTACCGGAGTGGAGAGGATGGGTTGTTGGCTTTTCAGGATTCAGGCATATGTCTCCTTGGGATTTTAGGCTTGTAGTATAGTCCCTGGTAGGGCTGCTTGGAATTCTGTGTCTCCCACTTCTCCATCCTTCCCCGTAAGTTTCTGAGCTGAGACCCCAAGGTCTGGACTCTGTGTGGGAAACACTGGCCCGTTTCTGTCACTGACAGGGAGAGGCTTCAGCCCTGATGCGCCATGGAAAGATAGAGCCCCGGGCGTGGAGGGCCAGGTCGACCAGGAGCACTACCCATTTGGCGAATCCGATCCCTCGGAACTTGCCCGGGATTTTTTGAGCAGGGAACCCAGGGCCTGGAGGGTGTTTGTGTTTGTGTGACCCCTTGTCTCAGGTACAGGAACGGCTTCAGTCATTGTGAGCCATGGCGAGCAGCCCCGGGCCTGGAGGCTTTGGGCGAGCGGGGCACTTCCCATTCTGTGTCTCCAATCCCTCGGAACTTTCCGGGGAGTTTCTGAGCTGAGACCCCAGTGTCTGGAGGCTGTTTCGGGTTCTGTGACCCCTTTCTCTCAGGTACAGGGTGACTGCCTTCTCTCAGGCTCCAGCCATGGTGAGCCATCGTAATGACTCAGGGCCTGGAGGCCGGGGCTCGTAGCAGGTGTTTGGGATTCTGGGTCTCGCATCCCTCGGTCCTGACCCGGGAGTACCGGAGTGGAGAGGATGGGTTGTTGGCTTTTCAGGATTCAGGCATATGTCTCCTTGGGATTTTAGGCTTGTAGTATAGTCCCTGGTAGGGCTACTTGGAATTCTGTGTCTCCCACTTCTCCATAATTCCCCGTAAGTTTCTTAGATGAGACCCCAAGGTCTGGACTCTGTGTGGGAAACACTGGCCCGTTTCTGTCACTGACAGGGAGAGGCTTCAGCCCTGATGTGCCATGGTAAGATAGAGCCCCGGGCGTGGAGGCCCGGGTCGACCAGGAGCACTACCCATTTGGCATATCCGATCCCTCGGAACTTGCCCGGGATTTTCTGAGCAGGGAACCCAGGGCCTGGAGGGTGTTTGTGTTTGTGTGACCCCTTCTCTCAGGTACAGGAACGGCTTCAGTCATTGTGAGCCATGGCGAGTAGCCCCGGGCGTGGAGGCCCGGGGCGAGCAGCCCCGGGCCTGGAGGCCCGGGGCGAGCGTGGCACTTCCAATTCTATGTCTCCAATCCCTCGGAACTTTCCGGGGAGTTTCTGAGCTGAGACCCCAGTGTCTGGAGGCTGTTTCGGGTTCTGTGACCTCTTTTTCTCAGGTACAGGGTGACTGCCTTCTCTCAGGCTCCAACCATGGTGAGCCATCGTAATGACTCAGGACCTGGAGGCCGGGGCTCGTAGCAGGTGTTTGGGATTCTGGGTCTCGCATCCCTCGGTCCTGACCCGGGAGTACCGGAGTGGAGAGGAAGGGTTGTTGGCTTTTCAGGATTCAGGCATATGTCTCCTTGGGATTTTAGGCTTGTAGTATAGTCCCTGGTAGGGCTGCTTGGAATTCTGTGTCTCCCACTTCTCTAAGCTTCCCTGTAAGTTTCTGAGCTGAGACCCCAAGGTCTGGACTCTGTGTGGGAAACACTGGCCCGTTTCTGTCACTGACAGGGAGAGGCTTCAGCCCTGATGCGCCATGGAAAGATAGAGCCCCGGGCGTGGAGGCCCGGGTCGACCAGGAGCACTACCCATTTGGCGAATCCGATCCCTCGGAACTTGCCCGGGATTTTCTGAGCAGGGAACCCAGGGCCTGGAGGGTGTTTGTGTTTGTGTGACCCCCTTCTCTAAGGTACAGGAACGGCTTCAGTCATAGTGAGCCATGGCGAGCAGCCCCGGGCGTGGAGGCCCGGGGCGAGCAGCCCCGGGCGTGGAGGCCCGGGGCGAGCAGCCCCGGGCGTGGAGGCCCGGGGCGAGCAGCCCCGGGCGTGGAGGCCCGGGGCGAGCAGCCCCGGGCGTGGAGGCCCGGGGCGAGCAGCCCCGGGCGTGGAGGCCCGGGGCGAGCAGCCCCGGGCCTGGAGGCCCGGGGCGAGCAGCCCCGGGCCTGGAGGCCCGGGGCGAGCAGCCCCGGGCCTGGAGGCCCGGGGCGAGCAGCCCCGGGCCTGGAGGCCCGGGGCGAGCAGCCCCGGGCCTGGAGGCCCGGGGCGAGCAGCCCCGGGCCTGGAGGCCCGGGGCGAGCAGCCCCGGGCCTGGAGGCCCGGGGCGAGCAGCCCCGGGCCTGGAGGCCCGGGGCGAGCAGCCCCGGGCCTGGAGGCCCGGGGCGAGCAGCCCCGGGCCTGGAGGCCCGGGGCGAGCAGCCCCGGGCCTGGAGGCCCGGGGCGAGCAGCCCCGGGCCTGGAGGCCCGGGGCGAGCAGCCCCGGGCCTGGAGGCCCGGGGCGAGCAGCCCCGGGCCTGGAGGCCCGGGGCGAGCAGCCCCGGGCCTGGAGGCCCGGGGCGAGCAGCCCCGGGCCTGGAGGCCCGGGGCGAGCAGCCCCGGGCCTGGAGGCCCGGGGCGAGCAGCCCCGGGCCTGGAGGCCCGGGGCGAGCAGCCCCGGGCCTGGAGGCCCGGGGCGAGCAGCCCCGGGCCTGGAGGCCCGGGGCGAGCAGCCCCGGGCCTGGAGGCCCGGGGCGAGCAGCCCCGGGCCTGGAGGCCCGGGGCGAGCAGCCCCGGGCCTGGAGGCCCGGGGCGAGCAGCCCCGGGCCTGGAGGCCCGGGGCGAGCAGCCCCGGGCCTGGAGGCCCGGGGCGAGCAGCCCCGGGCCTGGAGGCCCGGGGCGAGCAGCCCCGGGCCTGGAGGCCCGGGGCGAGCAGCCCCGGGCCTGGAGGCCCGGGGCGAGCAGCCCCGGGCCTGGAGGCCCGGGGCGAGCAGCCCCGGGCCTGGAGGCCCGGGGCGAGCAGCCCCGGGCCTGGAGGCCCGGGGCGAGCAGCCCCGGCCTCGAGGCCCGGGGCGAGCGGGGCACTTCCCTTTCTGTGTCTCCAATCCCTCGGATCTTTCCGGGGAGTTTCTGAGCTGAGACCCCAGTGTCTGGAGGCTGTTTCGGGTTCTGTGACCCCTTTCTCTCAGGTACAGGGTGACTGCCTTCTCTCAGGCTCCAGCCATGGTGAGCCATCGTAATGACTCAGGGCCTGGAGGCCGGGGCTCGTAGCAGGTGTTTGGGATTCTGGGTCTCGCATCCCTCGGTCCTGACCCGGGAGTACCGGAGTGGAGAGGATGGGTTGTTGGCTTTTCAGGATTCAGGCATATGTCTCCTTGGGATTTTAGGCTTGTAGTATAGTCCCTGGTAGGGCTGCTTGGAATTCTGTGTCTCCCACTTCTCCATCCTTCCCCGTAAGTTTCTTAGCTGAGACCCCAAGGTCTGGACTCTGTGTGGGAAACACTGGCCCGTTTCTGTCACTGACAGGGAGAGGCTTCAGCCCTGATGCGCCATGGAAAGATAGAGCCCCGGGCGTGGAGGCCCGGGTCGACCAGGAGCACTACCCATTTGGCGAATCCGATCCCTCGGAACTTGCCCGGGATTTTCTGAGCAGGGAACCCAGGGCCTGGAGGGTGTTTGTGTTTGTGTGACCCCTTCTCTCAGGTACAGGAATGGCTTCAGTCCTCGTGAGCCATGGTGAGTAGCCCCGGGCGTGGAGGCCCGGGGCGAGCGGGGCACTTCCCATTCTGTGTCTCCAATCCCTCGGAACTTTCCGGGGAGTTTCTGAGCTGAGATCCCAGTGTCTGGAGGCTGTTTCGGGTTCTGTGACCCCTTTCTCTCAGGTACAGGGTGACTGCTTTCTCTCAGGCTCCAGCCATGGTGAGCCATCGTAATGACTCAGGGCCTGGAGGCCGGGGCTCGCAGCAGGTGTTTGGGATTCTGGGTCTCGCATCCCTCGGTCCTGACCCGGGAGTACCGGAGTGGAGAGGATAGGTTGTTGGCTCTTCAGGATTCAGGCTTATGTCTCCTTGGGATTTTAGGCTTGTAGTATAGTCCCTGGTAGGGCTGCTTGGAATTCTGTGTCTCCCAATTCTCCATCCTTCCCCGTAAGTTTCTTAGCTGAGAACCCAAGGTCTGGACTCTGTGTGGGAAACACTGGCCCGTTTCTGTCACTGACAGGGAGAGGCTTCAGCCCTGATGTGCCATGGTAAGATAGAGCCACGGGCGTGGAGGCCCGGGTGGACCAGGACCACAACCGATTTGGCGTATCCGATCCCTCGGAACTTGCCCGGGATTTTCTGAGCAGGGATCCCAGAGCGTGGCGGGTGTTTGTGATTGTGTGACCCCATTCTCTCAGTTACAGGGAGCGGCCTCTGCCGTGGAAAGGCATGGTAATTGACTTCCGGCCTCGAAGCCGGGTCTAACAGTAGCTGATTGGGACTGTGTGTCTGGCATCCATCTGACCTATCTCGGGAATTTCTGAGCTCAGACCACAGGGTTTTTTGTGTCTAGCTTATGTCTCCCTTGGGATTTTGTGCTGGCTGCCCATCCCTGCATGGGCTGCTTGGTTTCTGTGTCTCTGATTTCTCGGACCGTTTCCGGGAGATTCTAAGCTGAGACCCCAGGTTCTGGAGGCTGTTTAGTATTTTGTGACCCCTTTCTCTCAGGTACAGGGAGCGGCTTAGCCATGGTGAGCCATGGTACTTGACTCAGGGCCTGGAGGCCGCAGCTTGTAGCTGGTGTTTGGGATTCTGTGTCTGGCATTCCTTGGTCCTAACACGGGAGTTTCGGACCTGAGACCACAAGGTTTGTTGGCTTTTAGGATTCAGGCATATGTCTTGCTTGGGATTTTGTGTTCGCTGCACAGCCCCTGGAGGGTCTGCTTGGGATTCTGTGTCTCCCACTACTTGAAACTTTCGCGGAAGTTTCCTAGCTGAGACCCCATGGTCTGGAGGCTACATTCAGGTACAGGGAGAGGCTTCAGGCATGATGAGCCATGGTAAGTGACAGCCCCGGATGAGGAGGCCCGAGGCGAGCAGCCCCTTGCGAGGAGGCCCGGAGAGGATCAGCCATGATGAGCCATGGTAAGTGACAGCCCCGGACGAGAGGCCCGAGGCGACCAGCCCCTGGCGAGGAGGCCCGGAGAGGATCAGCCATGATGAGCCATGGTAAGTGACAGCCCCGGGCGAGGAGGATGCTCAATTGCAGGGTTAGGGATCGAGGCAGGCTTAACTTTCGGTGGAGGGTCCCGGTTCGGGATACAGTTAGGGTTAGGATTACGTCCCATGAGGCTCCGGGCACCAAACACACACCAGGGCAGTGGTCTCCCGGAAGGGCTGAGTTGAGGGCACAAGGGACGGTGCCGGCCAGGATCCGTCTTGGGCTGCCACGGCCACAAACTTCGATCGGCCCCTGGTCGAGGAAACCTCCGGAATCCTCTCGGGCAGGTGCAGCCGGGCGTGGGTAACGACATGGTGAGCTTCCAGGTTCCTTGCCGAGTCAGCCTGCACCGCTTCTGGACCCCAGGCGCGTGGTATTTTCAGACATTGGAATTGGGTCCCCATGGGGAGAGAGCCTTAGCTAGGGTTAGGGTTCGGTCCATGGACGTCACCAGGGCTGTAGCGACTCCCGTCTTGTGGTCTCTCTGGAGGGGTGAAATGAGGGCCCATGCCAGAAGGTGGCTCAAATGCAGGATTAGGGATCGAGGCAGGCTTACGTTTCGGTGGAGGGTCCCGGTTCGGGTAGGCTTCAGGTTAGTGTTAGGACACAGGATGTTCCAGGCGCCGAACCCACAGCAGGGCAGTGGTCTCCCCGAAGGGCTGAGTTGAGGGCACAAGGGACAGTGCCGGTCAGGATCCCTCTTTGGCTGCCAAGGCCACACACGTTGATAATCCCCTGGTCGAGGAGGCCTCCGGAATCCTCTCGGGAGCTGCAGCCGGGCCTGGGAAACGACATAGTGAGTTTCCAGGTTCCTTGCCGAGTCAGCCTGCACCGCTCCTGGACCTCAGGCGCGTGATGCTGTCAGACGTTGGAATTGGGTCCCCATGAGGAGAGAGCCTTAGATAGGGTTAGGGTTCGGTCCAGGGACGTCCTCAGGGCCGAAGCGACTCCGGTCTCCTGATCTCCCTCCAGGGCTGAAGTGAGGGCCCATGCCAGAAGGCGGCTCAAATGCAGGATTAGGGATCGAGGGAGGCTTAGGTTTTGGTGGAGGGTAACGGTTCGGGGTATGGTTAGGGTTAGGGTTAGCTCCCAGGTGGCTCCAGACGCCGAACCCACAACAGGGCAGTAGTCTCCCCAAGGGCTGAGATGAGGGCACAAGGGACGGTGCCTGTCAGGGTGTGGCTTTGTCTGCAAAGGCCACACACGTCGATCAGCCACTGGTCGAGGAGGCCTTCGGAATCCTCTCGGGCAGCTGCAGCCGGGCCTGGGAAACGACATGGTGAGCTTCCAGGTTCCTTGCCGAGTCGTCCTGCACCGCTTCTGGACCCCAGGCACGCGGAGTTGTCAGACATTGGAATTGGGTCCCCATGGGGAGAGAGTCTTAGCTATGGTTAGGGTTCGAACCAGGGATGTCGCCAGGGCCGAAGTGACTCTGTTCTCATGATCTCCCTCAAGGGCTGAATTGAGGGCCCATGCCAGAAGTCAGCTCAATTGCAGGGTTAGGGATCGAGGCAGGCTTAGGTTTCATTGGAGGTTCCCGGTTTGGGATAGGGGTAGGTTTAGGGTTAGGTCCCAGGGGGCTCCAGGCGCCGAACCCACAGCAGGGCAGTGGTCTCCCCGAAGGGCTGAGTTGAGGGCACAAGGGACGGTGCCAGTCAGGATCCCTCTTTGGCTGCCAAAGCCACAGGCGTCGATCAGCCCCTGGTCGAGGAGGCCTCCGGAATCCTCTAGGGCAGCTGCAGCGGGCCTGGGAAATGATATGGTGAGCTTCCGGGTTTCATGCCGAATCAGCCTGCACTGCTTTTGGAACCCAGTTGCGTGGTGTTGTCAGACGTTGGAATTGGGTCCTCATGGGGAGAGAGCCTTAGCTAGGGTTAGGGTTTGAACCATGGACGTCGCCAGGGCCGAAGTGACTTTGGTCTCGTGATCTCCCTCGAGGGCTGAAGTGAGGGCCCATGCCAGAAGGCGGCTCCATTGCAGTGTTAGGGATCGAGGCAGGCTTAGGTTTCGGTGGAGGGTCCCAGTTCGGGGTACGGTTAGGGTTAGGTCCCAGGTGGCTCCAGGCCCCGAACCCACAGCATGACAGTGGTCTCCCCGAAAGGCTGAGTTGAGGGCACATGGGACGGTGACGGTCAGGATCCGTCTTTGGCTGCCAAGGCCACAAACTTCGATCGGCCCCTGGTTGAGGAGTACTCCACAATCCTCTCGGGCAGCTGAAGCTGGGACTGTGAAACATCATGGTGCGCTTCCATGTTCCATGCCGAGTCAGCCTGTACCGCTTCTGGACCCCACGCGCGTGGTGTTGTCAGACGTTGGAATTGGGTCCCCATGGGGAGAGAGCCTTAGCTAGGGTTAGGATTCAGTCCAGGGACATCGCCAGGGAGGTGGCGTAGGGGGATGCTTAAAATGGGTGATGGGGTATGGAGGGCACGAGTAGTGAGGATCCCTGGGTGTTGCATGTAAGTGAATGATGACCATCTTCTTTACCTGAAGCTAACATTACACTGTATGTTATCCAACTGGAATTCAAATAAAAACTTGAAAAAATGAATACTAAAGAAATACATAAATACATTTAAACTAAACTAAATAAATACATGTTAAAAAGAAAAAAGAAAACTCATGTGATGATGTCAGTAGACACAGAAAAAGCGTTCTTAGAAAATTTGGTGTCTATTTGTGGTAAAAATCTGTAAAATTCTGTGCAGAAGGGTCAAATCTCAACATAACAAAGGCCACGTATGTGAAGCCCACAGCTAATGTCATACTCAGCAGTGAAATTGTGAAAGATTTTCCACTAAGATCAGGCACAAGACAAGGATGCCCTAGATATGTGAAGGGTATTGGGTGATGCAGGCTTCTGGTTATGCAATTAATGAATCACAGATAGAAGATATAGCATAGGGGACATAGAGAATGGTACTGGAGTAGGGATGCATGGTGACAGATGATAGCTACACCTGTGTTAGCGTACCAGATTGTATACATTTGTGCAATGACTAGGTTGTTCATCTGAAACTAATATAACGTAGTGTATCAATATTCCCAAATAACATGTTTCTTTTATTTTTTTTTAACGTTTTTTATTTATTTTTGGGACAGAGAGAGACAGAGCATGAACGGGGGAGGGGCAGAGAGAGAGGGAGACACAGAATCGGAGCAGGCTCCAGGCTCTGAGCCATCAGCCCAGAGCCCGACGCGGGGCTCGAACTCACGGACCACGAGATCGTGACCTGGCTGAAGTCGGACGCTTAACCGACTGCGCCACCCAGGCGTCCCAATCATGTTTTTTTTTTTTAACTAGGTAAAGCGCTAAAATAAAAAGTTTAATGTAAAAGAACCTGTTAATATCTAACCAAGAAATGCAGTGAAGTTTTAAACTAGAAAGTCACCATATCAAATTCTGTATCATTCCGATACACTAACCCAATTATCTAAGAAGTAAAGAAAACAATCCCATTTACAATAGCATCAAAAACAATAAAAATTAAAGCAATACATTTAACCAAGGAAATGAAACTCTCTCTACAGAAAACTATAAAACCTGTGTGCAAGAATGGAAGAAATTCAATTTGGGTGAAAGAAAGGGGAGAACACACAAGTCAGTGAAAAGCCATCCCATGTCCAACTTTCGGAGGAATTAATACAGTACAATGTCCATATTACCCAAAGCCATCTAGAGATTCAGTGCAATCTCTATCAAGACTCCGATGCAATATTTATGCAATTAGAAAATCATAACCAAAAATTTATTTGGAACCACAAAAAGACCCCATGTAGCCAACGCAAGACAGAACAAAACAGGAAGCATCCCCCTTCTGGATTTCAAGCGTCATTCTAACACAAAGAAATCAATGATGTCACTGGCATAAGCACACACACAAGACAATGGAACAGAAATTGAGAGCCCAAACTAAACCCATGCATTGCAGTCACCTAGTATTCGACAAGGGAGTCAATAATACACAGTGGAGAAGAGTAGTCTTTTGAATAACTGGTGCTAGGAAAATTGGATATTCCCATGTATAAGAACAAAGTTGAGCACCATATAATACACCACTCCCTAGAGAGTGAAAGGAAGAAATAGAGAGAGATGTGGTTAGAGAGAAACAGAGACAAAGAGGAAGTACAAGAAGGAAAGTAGAGACCTGGTCCGGGTATGTGGACACGGTTAGATGGGCCAGGGGAGAGGGGATGTAGGAAGTGGCTCTGAGTGCTGGGGCACAAAGGGCTTCTATCATGGGAATCAGGGTTCCATGGCCCCAAACTCCAACATCCCTGGGTCCAAGTTCTGCAGAGGCCATTGGAATTGAAAAGATGGGTAGCCCTCACTTCTTCTAGAATTGTGAGGTTCAGCCTCACGTTCTGTCATGGAGAGGGATGTCTTGAGGGAGAGTGTGCCGCTCTTTGGCAGGTAAACTCCATAGCCTGCCCTGTGGGGAGGTGTCCCAGGGCCATCTCCCTCACTGCCCCAGGCTCTGTTGGATTTCCCCCCTCCCCCGCCAGCCTGCCTTCCTCAAGTTCTGAACCCAGGCATCAGGTATTGCGTTGCCCCCAGGTCATGCAGTCTGGACCTGGCAGAGGTGGACTAGTAATATTGGTAAAATATATATATATATATATCTATATTTGACAATAAGGTACACATCCTCCCTCTGGGACTAGCGGTGTGCATCCAAATCATAGGTTGCTATCCTCCTCTCCACAACCAATCTGAGGAATCCAGAAGGTAGGTGGACCCTTTCAAACACCCTAGTCTTCTCTTACATGAAATTCAAAGACGTTTTCTTGACCCAGCTTTCTTTTAGTTCTGAAGAGATGGCAATCAGTAATTGAAGGCATAATAGTCCTATAGGCAATTGACCTATATGACGGATGGACATTATTTCATCCATCCGTATCCCTAAAGCACATTTCAGTGTAAATATTAGCCAAGGATACACACTGTAAATTCACAACTGATGTGTAGCTCCCTGTAAGTTGCATTCTGACGTTGTCACATATGTGTCATCAAAGATATTATTCGTGACTTTTCAGATAAGCTTTCAACACCAAGAAGGTGATGTTAGAGAATCTGGTATGAATGGAAATTCGCAGATTCTCAATGAGGAATGATTTTTCATTTTTAATGTTTCTTTTTTTGAGAGAACCCGAGCTGGGGAGGGGGATAGAGTGGGAGACACCGAATATGAGGCAGGCTCGAGGCTCTGAGCTCTCAGGACAGAGGCTGATGCGGGGCTCAATCTCATGGACTGCCAAATCCTGACTTGACTCAAAGTCGGACGCTTCACCGACTAAGCCACCCAAGCGCCCCAGGAAAGATAGTTTAGTGGCAAAGAAGAAGAAATTAAAGATAGTGTAAAGGATGTCTATTTTTAATTGAAATATTGTTCACACATTCGTTGTGTTAGTTTTAGGCATACATTGTAGTCATTCCATATGTCTCTACATTATGTTGTACTCAACCACAAGTGTAGCTATCCTGTGAAAGCATGCAACAATATTGTTACAGGATTGACTCCATTCCATTGGCTGTCCCTTGTATCCCTAGGACTCATTCACTCCATCGCTGGACGCCGGTATCTCTCTCTCTCAAAGGTGTCCATTCTTTATCTAACCTAAGTATTTTGGTGGTAAACAACATTACCTCTTGTTCAGCATGTGTAAATCGGTGGTCTTATTTTTCTGTGAATATTGCTTAAAACATTACCAATGATGTCGTTACGTTAATAAATTCGGTTTCATTCTTCACTCACAAGAAAGAGAAGGAAAAGATTTTGTGTCCAGGCCCTGTCACTAAGACCTTCCCAACGAGGAGAACAGGCTTAGTTGCCCAGAGCACCTTCGGTCTCTCAGCTGAGCAACCAGGGCCTTCCACATTGAAGGAATTCCCATGGTGGCCAGCAGAGAGAGCTCAAGCACCACAGACCCCCGAGGGCCGGGTTCCTCTGCTGGGCAGTGATAGCCAGCAGAGGGCGCACCATCCGCTTTTCTGACCCAGGGCACCTCAGAGCAGGAAGGGCTTCGATTGCTCTCAGAGGACTCAGGCCTCTGCTGGTGCCTGAGTACAGAGAGCAGAGCTGCATTTCCAGCAGGTTCTGCCACCCGCCCCAGGGGAGACCTTGGGAGCTTAGCAGCAACTTGGCATCTCCTGAGTCGCCAGAGAGAAGCTGCCTTGCTGTAATGAGTGCTGAGGAGGGGGCGCTGGGTGGCTTCCCTGGTCAAGCTGGTCGCTGAGCTGCACAGGCCTTTGCATTTTCTGGGCTGTTCCCGTGTTTCATTCCACCCCTTCCCGGACAGTGTTTGCACAAGACGTATTTTGCTAAAGGACTTGTGGATTGCGGGGTCCCACGACATCACCTCATAGATGCAGTCGATGGTTTGTTCCAGATCCAGGCTTGTTTCCGGGAAGGAACCCTAACAGAAATTCAGAAGCACGGGAGCTGCATTCAATTAGGACGTGGATCCATACAATGCTCGTCTCACGACCTTCTAGAAGAAGGAGCTGGGACCCATGTTCCGAGTTCTGCTGGACCCAGAGACCAAGGTAAGGTCACAAACTGTCCCACACATCATACATGCTTTTTTAAAAATTTCATGGTTATTTTTCCAACCTAGTGAAGTGATTGAACACTACCGAAAACCCGGTAGGTAAGTCTCATTAACCTTATGTTATCGTTTAATTTAAATTCCACTGAGTGAAGACACAGTGTAATAGTAGTTTCAGGTGTCCAATATAGAGCAACACTTCCACACGTCACCCGGTGCTCATCCCAGGTGCACTTCTGAATCCCCATCAGCTGTTTCACCCATTCCCTCACCTCGCTGTGGAACTCCTCAGTTTGTTTCCTAGTTAAAAGTCCGTTTGTCTCCTCCCCCCGCCCCTTTCTTTTGTTTTCTTGCCATGTGTTAGTGAAATCATTGGGTATTTGTCTTTCTCCGAGAGGCTTATTTCACCCAGCATAACATTCTCTCTCTCCATCCACCTCGTGGCAAATGGCAAGATTTCACGTTTTTACGGCTAAATCATATTACATTCCATAGACCACATCTCAATTTATTCATCAGTTGATGGGTGCTTGGATAGTTTCTGTCATTTGGCTTTTGTAGAAAACGCTGCTGTAAACATCACGGTGCATGTATCCCTTTGAAGATTTTGTATTCTTTGTGGAAATACCTTGTAGTGAAGTTGCTGGATTGTAAGGTACTTCTATTTCCAGTTTTGTTTTGTATTTGACATCTCCATGTGGTTTTCCAGAGTGGCTGCACCAGTTTGCATTCCTACCCACAGTGCAAGAGGGTTATTCTTTCCCCACATCCTTGGCAACACCTGCTGTGTCATCCTTCATTGATTTTAGCCATTGTGACAGATGTGATGTGTTCTCTCATTGTACTTTCGAATTGTATCTCCCTGAAGATCAGTATTGTTGAGCATTTTTTCATGTGTCTCTTGGCCATGTATATGTCTTCCTTCGGGAAATGTCCACTCGTGTCTTCTGCCCATTTTTAATCAGATTTCTCATTTTTTGGGTGCTGTATAACTGTATATATTTTGGACACTAACCCTGTATCCGATGTCGTTTGCAAATATCATTCTGTTGATGTTTTCGTTTTGTTGATTATTTCCTTGGTGACGGAAGGTTTTAATTTTTATAAAGTCTCATTATTTTTGCTTGCGTTTCCCTTACCTCTAGAGATATATCTACAAAGACGTTTGTACAGGCAATGTCAAGTAAGATACTACCCGTGTTATCCTCTGGGATTTTTATGGTTTCAGGTTTCACATAGAGGTCTTTGTCCATGTTGGATTTATTTTTGTGTATGTTGTAAGACAGTGGTCCGTTGTTTTTGTTTTGTTTTGCAGATTGCAGTCAAGTTTTTCCAAAACCATATATTGAGGAGCCTTTTTTTTAATTTATGTATTTATTTTTGAGAGAGAGAGAGAGAGAGCGAGCATGCAGAAGAGGGGCAGGGAGACATGGAGAGAGAGAATCCCACGCATGCTCTGCACTGCCCTGAGATCATGACCTGAGCTGAACCCACCATCACACGCTTTCGTGACTGGGCCACCCATGTGTCCCAAGACTATCTTTTTTTTCCATTGGATGTTCTTTCCTGCTTTGTTGAGAATTAATTGACCATAGAGGTGTGAGTTTATTTCTGGGTGTCCATGCTATTGATCTATGTGTATGAGTTTGTTGTTGTTGTTTTGTTTTGTTGTTGTTTTGTCAGTACTGTTCAGTACGGACATACTGATCATACTGTTCTGATCAGTATAGCTTTGTAATATAACCTAAAGTCTGGAATTGTGATGTCTCCAGCTTTGCTTTTCTTCTACAAGTTTGTGTTGGCTGTTTGGGGACATTTGTCATTCCATACACATGTTGAGACTATTTGTTCTTGTTCTGTGACAAATGTTTTTTTGAGTGTGATATCCCTATCACACTTCATTTCATTATATGTGTAGATTGCTTTGAGGAGTGTAGACATTTTAACAGTATTTTGTGCTTCCCATCCATGAACATGAAACGTATGTCCATTTCTTTGTGTCCTCTTCCATTTATTTCATCAGTGTTTCATAGCCTTTAGAGTACAGGTCTTTCACCTCTTTGGTTAGGTTTATTCCTGGTTTCTTGTGGTATTTGTGAGCCTGTCAATGGGATTGATCCCTTACTTTCTCTCTGTGTTAATTCATGATTTGTGTTAGAAATTCAATACATCTATGTTCCTTGATTTCTGTAGATTGTGACCTGTCGAATTCATATATCGATTCTAGCAATTTTTAAGGGAAACTTTCATGTTTTTTATAGAACCTATCATGTCAGTTCCAAACAGCGAAAGTGCTACTTCTTCCTTGCCGATTTGGATGCCTCTTATTTCTTTTTGTTGTCTGAGTGCTATGGTTAGGGTTTCCCGTACTATGTGGGATAACATTGGTGAGAGGGGTCATTCCTATCTTGTCCCTGACATTGGAAGAAAAATTTTCAATTTTTACCCATTGAGGATGAGATGAGCTGTGGGATTTTCATAGACGACCTTTGTTATGTGCAGGTAGGTTGAGTCTCAATGTACTTTGCTGACGGTTCTTATCATGAATGGATGTGACATTTTATCAAATAGTTTCCCTGCATCTGTTGAAAGCATCGTATTATTCTTATCCTTTCTTCTATTACTGTGGTGCATCATGTTGATTGATATGTGAATGTGGAACCACGCTTGCAGCCCAGGAATATATCCCACTTGATTATGGGAAATGATTCTATCAATGTATTGTTGACTTTAATTTGAAAGTATTTTAATGAGAATTTCGGCATACATAGTCATCAGGCTATTGCTCTGCAGTTTTATTTAAAATTTTTAAACATCTTTTTAAATGCTTATTTTTTCCTTAGATAGTGTACATAAAAGTGAGGGAGGGGCAGAGAGACAGGGAGAGAGAGAGTCCTGGCCACGCCCCACACTGTCATGGCAGGGCCCAACGTAGGACTCGAACCCACGTACCACAAGATAATGTCCTCATCCAAAATTAAGAGTTGGACAGTAAACCGACCGACCCACACAGGCGCCACTGCAGTTTTCGGTTTTAGTGGAGGCTTCATCTCGTTTTGGTATCAGGGTAATGATGGCCTCATACGATGAATTTGTATGTTTTCCTTCTTTTTTTATTTTTTGTAATAATTCGAGGAGAATACCTATTACCTCTTCCTTGAATGGATGGTAGAATTCATCCATGAAGCCATCTGGCCATGAACTCTTGTGTTGGGGGGAGATTTTTTTAATTACTGATGGGGTATCTTTCTGTTTTCAGCTTTTAGGTATCTTCCTGTTTCAGTTTTGGTAGTGTGTGTGTTTCTAGGGATTTGTCCATTTTTCTCAGAGTGTCCAATTTGTTGTATATAGTTGTTCATAATATTATCTTCTAATTGTATTTTTGTGGTGTTGACTGTCATTTCTCCTTTCTTATTTGTGATTTCATTTATTTGGGTCCTTTCTGTCTTCTTTGTGAAGAGTATGCCTAGGAGGTTTTCAAGTTGATTACTGCATTCAATGAACCAGCCCCTGGTTTCATTGATTTGGTCTAGTGTCTTTTTGGTTTCTATATTCCTTATTTCTGCCCTAAACTCTATTATTTCCTTCCTTCTGCTGCTCTTTTTCTCATTCCTTCAGGTGTAAGTTAGGATTCTTTGAGAGTTTTCTTGCTCTTTAAGGTAGGCTTGTATTGCTATATACTTCCATCATAGACTGCTTTTGCCGCATTCCAAAGGGTTTTACCAGTGTATTTTCATTTTCATTTGTTTCAGTGTATTTTCTCATTGATTTCCTGTTTGACCCATTCATTTAGAGGCATGTTACTTAACCTCCCTTTATTTGTGGCCTTCCCGCCCCCCCCCCGCCCTCTTTTTGTGGTTGACTTCAAGTTTCCTAGCTTTGTGGTTAGAAAAGATGCTTGGTCTGTTCTCTGTCGTTGGGTACCTCTTGAGGCCTGATTTGTGACCGAGAATGTGATCAATTCTGGAGAACGCCCCAGGTATGCTTGAAAAGAATGTGTACTCTGGCATTTTAGTATGGAGTGTTCTGAATATATCTGTTAAACCCTTCTGGTCCAGTGTGTCACTCAAAGCCATTGTTTCCTTGTTGACGTTCTGTTTATAGGTTCTGTCCATTGATGTGAGTGATGTGTTAATGTCCTCTACTATCATCATCATATTATAAATGAGTTCCTTTACGGTTGTTGCTAAATGTTTTGTATACTTGGTGATCGCATGTTGGGTGCATCGAAATTTACAATCATTGGATCTTCTTGTGTGGCTGTCCCCTTTAGTATCAGATAGTGTCTGTCGTCATCTCTTGTTATAGCTGTATGTATGTATGTATGTATGTATGTATTTTAATTTAAGTCTTAGTTGACATACAGTGCATTCTCGGGTTTAGGAGTAGAATTCGGTGATTCATCCTTTACATACAACACCCAGTGCTCATCACAACAAGTGCTCTCCTTAATACTCGTCCTCCATCTAGCCCAGCGCTGACCCATCTCCCTCCATCAACTTTCACTTTTTTTTTTCTCTAACATTAAGAGACTCATGTGGTTTGTTACCACACTTCTCTTTTCCTGGCTCCTTCCTAAGTTTTCATGTGTTTTGTTTCTTAACTTCCACATGAGTGAAATCATATATGTGTCTTTCTCTGATTGACCTATTTCACGTAGCATAATACATTCGAGCTCCATCCACATCGTTGCAAATGGCAAGATTTCATTCTTCTTGAAGCTGAGTTATATTTCATTGTATATACGTATGTATGTATATATGAACATACACATATGTCCATATGCATATACATACGTATACATACACACACCGCAACTTCTTTACACCTTCCTCAGTTGATGGATGCTTAGGCTTTCTCCATAGTTGGGCTACTGTTGATAATTCTGCTATAAATACTGGGTGCATGCAATGTCACTATTAGGTATTTACCCAAAGGGTACCAAAATAGAGTCTCGGTTTTAAAGTTTATTTTGCATGATATAAGTATGGCTACTGGCTTTCTTTTGACATTATTGGCATGATAAATATTTCTTCATTCCCTCACTTCAAATCTGCAGGAGACTTGGGGCGCCTGGGTGGCTCAGTCGGTTAAGGGGCCGACTTCGGCTCAGGTCATGATCTCGCGGTCCATGAGGTCGAGCCCCGCGTCGGGCTCTGTGTTGACAGCTCAGAGCCTGGAGCCTGTTTCAGATTCTGTGTCTCCCTCTCTCTGACCCTCCCCCGTTCATGCTCGGTCTCTCTCTGTCTCAAAAATAAATAAACATTAAAAAAATTTAAAAAAATAACAAATCTGCAGGAGACTTAAGTCCAAATAAGGCTTTGTAGGCAGCATCTAGATAGACATTGTTTTTTGTTGCTTGTTTGTTTGTTTGTTTAGTCCATTCTGACGCCCTATCCAATGTCTTTGGATTGGAGCATTTATTCCATTTATAGTCAGAGTGATTATTGCTAGGTATACATTTAGTCCCATTCTACTAGTTGTTTTGTCATTGTTTCTTGATGTTTTCTCTGATCCTTTCTTGTCTGTAACACTTTTAGTCTTTCCTTTCCACTCAAGAGCCCGACTTAAATATTCTTTTCTTTTGACTGGTGGTACATTTCTTTACTTATTTTTAATATTTCTTCTTTTTAAAATTGAAGCCCAAGTTAGTTACCTTATAGAGGAATACAGTTTCAGCAGTAGAATTTAGTGATCCATCAAGTACAAAATATACCCAATACTCATCCCATGGTCCACCCCTAATGCCCATCACCCATTTAGCCCATACCCCTATTCAGTAACCCTCCAGGAACCCTGAGGTTCTTCCCTCTATTTAACAGTTTCTTATCATTTGACTCCCTCTCTGTATGTATCTTATTTTTGCTTTCCTTGCACTATGTTCAGTTTTATTAAATTCGACAGATGAGAGAAATCATAGGATGCGTGTCGTTCTCTGACATATTTTGCTAAGCTTAAGAAAGTCCGGTTCCATCCACGTTGATGCAAAGAGCGAGATTTCATTCTTTTTGGTCGCCGAGTGATAGTCCATTGTATGCATATACCATATCTTCTTTATCCATTCATCTGTCAGTGGTCATTTGGGCTCTTTGCATAACTTAGCTATTGTTGAGAATGCTGCTATAAATATTGGAGTACACGTGCCACTTCGAGTCAGCGTTAGTGTATCTTTTGAATAAACACGTAGTAGTGCAATTGCTGGGTCCTAGTGTAGTTCTATTTTTTGTTTTTGTGACGAATCTCCATACTATTGTCCAGAATGGCTACACCGCTTTGCATTCGCACCAGCATTGCAAAAGGGTTCCCTTTCCCTGCATCCTTGCCAACATCTGTCATTTCAGGAGATGTTAATTTTAGCCATTCTGATAGGTGTGAGGGGATATCTCATTGTGGGTTTCATTTGTATTTCAGTGATGACCAGTGAGATTGAGCATCTTTTCATGTGTGACCGATCTGGATGCCATCTTTCTTAAAGTGTCTCTTCATGTCTTTTGCCCATTTCTTCACTGGATTATTTGGTTTCTGGGTGTTGAGTGTGATCAGTTTTTTATAGATTTTGGATACTAACCCTTTATCTGATATGTCACTTGCAAATATATTCTCCCATTTCATTCAGTTGCCTTTTAGTTTGGCTGATTTTGTCCCCTTCTGTGAAGAAGATTTTTATCTTCAGGACCCAATAGTTCATTGTGGTTTCTATTGCCCTTGCTTCTGGAGACATGACAAGCGAGAAGTTGCTGTGGCCAGGATCAAGGAGGTACATTGCCTGTTATCTCCTCCAGGATTTTGAATGTTCCTGAATTACATTTAGATAATTCATTCATTATGAGGTGTGTGTGTGTGTGTGTGTCGTTTAAGGACAGTGTCCAGGTTCAACATTCTCAGTGTCCAGTATCCCGAGTATCATTTGCTGAAGAGACTCTGATTCCATTCGATATTCTTTCTGTGTTAACAAAGATTCCTCACCATATGTTTGAGGGTATATTTCTGGGTTCCATATTCTGTTCCATTGACGTCTGTCTCCGTTTCTGTGCCTGTACGTACTGTCTTGATGAATGCAGCTTTCTAATACACCATAAATCCAAAATAGTCATGTTTCCACCTTTGTTTTCTTTTTCAACATGACTTTACTTTTTGGTATCTTTTCTGGATCCTTACACATTGTAGGGTTGTTTGTTCTAGCTCTGTGGAGAAAGCTCGTGTTATTTTGATAGGGATTGCATTGAGTGTTTCGACTGCTTTGGTAGTATTGACATCGTAACAATGTTTGTTCTTCTAATACGTGAGCATGGAATGTTTTCCTTTTCTTTGGGTTTTTTTCAATTTTTCTCATAGACGATTTATAGTTTGTTGCTTACATCCCCATTGGGAGAGAGTCTGAGCTAGGGTTAGGGTTCGGTCCAGGACGTTGCCAGGGCCAAAGCAACTCCAGTCTCGTGATCTCCCTAGAGGAATGAAGTAAGGGACCAGGAGACAGTGGGCGTCAATTGTTTGATTAGGTTTCAAGATCGGGTTAGGATTCGGTTGAGGTTTCCGGTTAGGGGTAGGGTTTGGGTTAGGACCCAAGAGGCTCCAGGTACTGAACCCACAGCAGGGCAGTGGTCACCCGAATGGGGTAAGTTGAGGGCACAGGGGAGAGGGCTGGTAAGGTTCAGTCTTTGGCTTCCTGGCCACGCAAATCTATGGGCCACTGGTGGTAGGCCTCAGGAATTCTCTCAGACAACTGCAGCCGGGCCTGCAGAATGACATTGTGAGGTTCCCGGCACCATGCCGAGGGACACTGCGTCACTTCTGGAACCCCAGGCGCGTGGTGTTGCCAGACCTTGGGATTGGGTCCACAAGAGGAGAGAGACTTAGCTACGGTTAGTGTTTGGACCAGGGACGTAGCCAGGATCGAAGTAACTCCAGTCTCGAGATCTCCCTCGAGAGATGAAGTGAGGGCTCATGTGAAGGTGAGGTTAAAATGAAGGGATAGGGTTCAAGTCCAGCTTAGGATTTGGATGAGGGTCCGGTTAAGGGTAGGATTGGGGTTACGTCCCAGGAGCCCCCAAGTGCTGAAGCCAGAACACACACGTGGTCTCCACGAAGGACTGAGTTCAGGGCACAAGGGAGAGTTCCGGGCAGGGTCAGACTCTGTTCTTCAAGGCCACACAACTCTATGAGCGCCTGGTCGGGGAAGACTCAGGAATCCTCTCTGGCAGCTGCAACAGGCATGGGAAACGATATGGTGAGCTTCCAGATACCATACCAAGTGACCATGCAACCCTTCATGTCCCAAGGCGTATGGTGTTGTCAGACGTAGGGATTGGGTCCCCACGGAGAGAGAGCCTTACCTAGGATAAGGGTTTGGTCCAGGGACGTCACCAGGGCCGAAGGCACACTGAGCCCGAAATCTCTCTCAAGGCCTGAAATGAGGGCCCATGCAATGGGGCGGCTCAAGTAGAAGGTTAGGATTTGAGGATGGCTGAGATGGTTAGGATTTGAGGATGGCTGAGATTTGAGGATGGCTGAGATTTGAGGATGGCTGAGAGGGTTAGGATTTGAGGATAGCTGTAGAAACCTCCAGAGGGTAGGTTTAGGGTGAAGTTTAAATCCCAGGAGCTCCAGACGACGAACCCACAGAAATACAGTGGTCTCCCTGAAGGGCTAGGTTGAGGACACAAGGGAGGGTGCCCGTCAGGATCCGTCTTGGTCTGCCAAGGCAACACATCCCCTGATCGAGGAGGCCTCCAGAATCCACTCGGGCAGCTGGCGCCGGGACTGGGAAACGACATGGTGAGCTTCCAGGTTCCATGCCGAGTCAGCTTACACCGCATCTGGACCCCAGGCGCATGGTGATTTCAGACGGTAAAATTGGGTCCCGATGGGGTAGAGCCTTAGCTAGGGTTAGGGTTCGGTAAGGGACGTCACCAGGTCAGTGGCGACTCTAGTCTCGTGATCTCCCTCGAGGGCTGAAGTCAGGGCCCATGCCAGAAGGTGGTTCAATTGCATGGGTAGTGATCGAGGCAGGCTTAGGTTTCGGTGGAGGGTCCAGGATTGGGGTAGGTTAGGGTTAGGGTTAGCTCCCAGGAGCTCCAGGTGCCGAACCCACAGCAGGGTCGTGGTTTCCTTGAAGGGCTGAGTTGAGATCACAAGGGACGGTGCCGGTCAGGATCCCTCTTTGGCTGCCAATGCCACACACGTCGATCGGCCCTGATGGAGGAGCCTCAGGAATCCTCTTGGGCAGCTACAGCTGGGCCTGAGAAATGACATGGTGAGTTTCCAGGTTCCATGCCGACTTAGCCTGACCATTTCGGGACGCCAGGCACGTGGTGTTGTCAGACGTTGGAATTGGGTCCCCATGGGGAGAAAGCCTTAGCTAGGGTTAGAGTTCGGTCCAGGGACGTTGCCAAGGCCGTAGCGACTCCGGTCTCGTGATCTTCCTCGAGGGCTGAAGTGAGGGCCCATGCCAGAAGGCGGCTCAACTGCAGGGTTAGGGATCGAGACAGGCTTAAGTTTCAGTGGAGGGTCCCGGTTGGTGGTAGGGTTAGGGTTAGGGTTAGCTCCCAGGACCTCCAGGCGCCGAACCCACAGCAGGGTGGTGGTCTAGGCGAAGGGCTGAGTTGAGTGCACAAGTGACGGTGCCGGTCAGGATCCGTCTTTGGCTGCCAAGGCCACACACGTCGATCGGCCCCTGATGGAGGAGCCTCCGGAATCCTCTCGGGAGCTGCAGCCGAGCTTGGGAAAAGCCATGGTGATCTTCCAGGTTCCTTGCCGAGTCAGCCTGCAACGCTTCTGGTCCCAGGTGCGAGATGCTGTCAGACCTTTGAATTGGGTCCCCATGAGGAGAGAGGCTTAGCTAGGGTTAGGGTTCCGTAAAGGGACGTCGCCTGGGCCGAAGCGACTCCTGTCCTGTGATCTCCCTCGAGGGCTGAAGTGAGGTTCCATGCCAGAAGGCGGCTCAAATGCAGGATTAGGGATCGAGGTAGGCTTAGGTTTCGTAGGAGGGTCCCGGATCGGGGTAGGGTTAGGGTTAGGGTTGTGTACCTGGAGGCTCCAGGCACCAAACCCACATCAGGGCAGTGGTCTCCCCAAAGGGCTGAGTTGAGGGCACGAGGGATGGTGCCAGTCAGGATCCCTCTTTGGCTGCCAAGGCCACACACGTCGATAAGCCCCTGGTCGAGGAGGCCTCCGGAATCCTCTCGGGAGCTGCAGCCGGGTCTGGGAAACGACATGGTGAGCTTCCAGGTTCTAGCCGAGTCAGCCTGCACCGCTTCCGAACCCCAGGCGCGTGATGCTGTCAGACCTTGGAATTGGGTCCCCATGAGGAGAGAGCGTTAGCTAGGGTTAGGGTTCGGACCAGGGACGTCGCCAGGGTCGAAGAGAATCCTATCTCGTGATCTCCCTCGAGGGTTGAAGTGAGGGCCCATGCCAGAAGGCGGCTCAAATGCAGGATTAAGGATCCCGGCAGGCTTAGGTTTCGGTGGAGGGTCCCGGTACGGGGTAGGGTTAGGGTTAGGGTTGGGTACCTGGAGGTTCCAGGCGCCGAACCGACATCAGGGCAGTGGTCTCACCGAAGGGCTGAGTTGAGGGCACAAGGGACGGTGCCGGTCAGGATCACTCTTTGGCTGCCAAGGCCACACATGTCGATAAGCCCATGGTCGAGGAGGCCTCCGGAACCCTCTCAGAAGCTGCAGCCGGGCCTGGGAAACAACATGGTGATCTTCCAGGTTCCTTCCCGAGTCAGTCTACAACGCTTCAGGACACCAGGCGCGTGATGCTGAAGACCTTGGAATTGGGTCCCAATGAGGAGAGAGCCTTAGCTAGGGTTAGGGTTCGGTCCAGGGACGTCGCCAGGGCCGAAGCGACTCCGGTCTCCTGATCTCCCTCGAGGGCTGAAGTGAGGGCCCATGCCAGAAGGCGGCTCAAATGCAGGATAAGGAAACGTGGCAGATTTGGTTTCAGTGGAGGGTAACGGTTCGGGGAAGGGTTAGGGTTAGGGTTAGGTCCCAAGAGGTTCCAGACGCCGAACTCAAAGCAGGGCAGTGTTCTTTCCGAAGGGCTTAGTTGCGGGCACAAAGGACGGTGCCGGTCAGGATCCCTCTTTGGCTGCCAAGGCCACACACGTCGATAAGCCCCTGGTCGGGGAGGCCTCCGGAATCCTCTCGGGAGCTGCAGCCGGGCTGGGAAACGACATGGTGAGCTTCCAGGTTCCTTGGCAAGTCAGCCTGCACCGCTTCTGGACCCCAGGCTCGTGATGCTGTCCTACCTTGGAATTGGGTCCCCATGCGGAGAGAGACTTATCTAGGGTTAGGGTTCGTTCCAGGGACGTCGCCAGGGCCGAAGCGACTCCGGTCTCGTGATCTCCCTCGAGGCCTGAAGTGAGGGCCCATGCCAGAAGGCGGCTCAAATGCACGAATAGGGATAGAGGCTGGCTTAGGTTTCGGTGGAGGGTCCTGGTTCGGGGTAGGTTTAGGGTTAGGGTTAGGTCCCAGGAGGTTCCAGGCGCTGAACTCACAGCAGGGCAGTGGTCTCCCCGAAGGGTTGAGTTGAAGCACAAGGGACCGTGCCGGTTAGGGTCCCTCTTTGGCTGTCAAGGCCACACACGTCGATAAGCCCCTGGTCGAGGAGGCCTCCGGAACCCTCTCTGGAGCTGCAGCCGGGCCTGGGAAACGACATGTGAGATTCCAAGTTCAATGCCGAGTCAGCATGCACCGCCTCTGGACCCCAGGCGCATGATGCTGTCCGACCTTGGAATTGGGTCCCCATGAGGAGAGAGCCTTAGCTAGGGTTAGGGTTCGGTCCAGGGACGTCGCCAGGGCCGAAGCGACTCCGGTCTCGTGATCTCCCTCAAGGGCTGAAGTGAGGGCCCATGCCAGGAGGCGGCTCAAATGCAGGATTACGTGTCGAGGCAGGCTTAGGTTTCGGGGGAGGGTCCGGGTTCGGGGTAGGGTTAGGGTTACGGTTAGGTCCCAGGAGGTTCCAGGCGCTGAACTCACAGCAAGGCAGTGGTCTCCCCGAAGGGCTGAGTTGAGGGCACAAGGGACGGTGCCGGTCAGGGTCACTCTTTGGCTGCCAAGACCACACACGTCGATAAGCCCCTGGTCGAGGAGGCCTCCGGAATCCTCTCGGGAGCTGCAGCCGGGCCTGGGAAACGACATGGTGAGCTTCCAGGTTCCTTGCCGAGTCAGCCTGCACCGCTTCTGTTCCCTATGCGCGTGATGCTGTCCGACCTTGGAATTGGGTCCACATGCGGAGAGAGCCTTAGCTAGGGTTAGGGTTCGGTCCAGGGACGATTCCAGGGCCGAAGCGACTCCGCTCTCGTGATCTCCCTCGAGGTCTGAAGTGAGGGCCCATGCCAGAAGGCGGCTCAACTGCAGGATAAGGGAACGAGGCAGGCTTAGGTTTCAGTGGAGGGTAACGGTTCGGCGAAGGCTTAGGGTTAGGGTTAGGTCCCAAGAGGTTCCAGACGCCGAACTAACAGCAGGGCAGTGGTTTCCCCGAAGGACTGAGTTGAGGGCACAAGGGACGGTGCCGGTCAGGGTACCTCTTTGGCTCAAGGCCACACACGTCGATAAGCCCCTGGTCGATGAGGCCTCCAGAATCCTCTTGGGAGCTGCAGCCGGGCCTGGGAAACGACATGGTGAGATTCCAAGTTCCATGCCGAGTCAGCCTGCACCGCTTCTGGACCCCAGGCGCGTGATGCTGTCCGACCTTGGAATTGGGTCCCCATGGGAGAGAGCCATAGCTAGGGTTAGGGTTTGGTCCAGGGATGTCGCCAGGGCCGAAGCGACTCTGGTCTCGTGATCTCCCTCGAGGGCCTAGATAAGGGCCCATGTCAGGAGGCGGATCAAATGCAGGATTAGGTGTCGAGGCAGGCTTAGGTTTCGGTGGAGGGTCCTGGTTCGGGGTAGGGTTAGGGTAAGGGTTAGGTCCCAGGAGGTTCCAGGCGCTGAACTCACAGCAGGGCAGTGGTCTCCCAGAAGGGCTGAGTTGAGGGAACAAGGGACGGTGCCTGTCAGGGTCCCTCTTTGGCTGCCAAGACCACACACGACGAAAAGCCCTTGGGGAGCAGGCCTCCGGAATCCTCTCGGGAGCTGCAGCCGGGCATGGGAAACGACATGGTGAGATTCCAGGTTCCTTGGCAAGTCAGCCTGCACCGCTTCTGTTCCCTTTGGGCGTGATGCTGTCCGACCTTGGAATTGGGTCCCCATGAGGAGAGAGCCTTAGCTAGGGTTAGGGTTCGGTCAGGGACGTCGCCAGGGCCGAAGCGACACCTGTCTCGTGATCTCCCTCGAGGGCTGAAGTGAGGGCCCATGCCAGGAGGCGGCTCAAATGCAGGATAAGGGAACGAGGCAGGCTTACGTTTCGGTGGAGGCTAACGGTTCGGGGTTGGGTTAGGGTTAGGTTTAGGTCCCAGGATGTTCCAGGCGCTGAACTCACAGAAGGGCAGTGGTCTCCCCGAAGGGCTGAGTTGAGGGCACAAGGGACGGTGCCTGTCAGGGTCCCTCTTTGGCTGCCAAGACCACACGCGTCGATAAGCCCCTGGTCGAGGAGGCCTCCGGAATCCTCTCGGGAGCTGCAGCCGGGCCTGGGAAACGACATGGTGAGCTTCCAGGTTCCTTGCCGAGTCAGCCTGCACCGCTTCTGTTCCCTATTCGCGTGATGCTGTCCGACCTTGGAATTGAGTCCACATGAGGAGAGAGCCTTAGCTAGGGTTAGGGTTCGGTCCAGGGACGACGCCTGGGCCGAAGCGACTCCGGTCTCGTGATCTCCCTCGAGGGCTGAAGTGAGGGCCCATGCCAGAAGGCGGCTCAAATGCAGGATAAGGGAACGTGGCAGGCTTTGGTTTCAGTGGAGGGTAACGGTTCGGGGAAGGGTTAGGGTTAGGGTTAAGTCCAAAGAGGTTCCAGACGCCCAACTCACAGCAGGGCAGTGTTGTTCCCGAAGGGCTTAGTTGCGGGCACAAAGGACGGTGCCGGTCAGGATCCCTCTATGGCTGCCAAGGCCACACACGTCGATAAGCCCCTGGTCGGGGAGGCCTCCGGAATCCTCTCGGGAGCTGCAGCCGGGCATGGGAAACGACATGGTGAGCTTCCAGGTTCCTTGGCAAGTCAGCCTGCTCCGCTTCTGGACCCCAGGCTCGTGATGCTGTCCTACCTTGGAATTGGGTCCCCATGCGGAGAGAGCCTTATCTAGGGTTAGGGTTCAGTCCAGGGACGTCGCCAGGGCCGAAGCGACTCCGGTCTCGTGATCTCCCTCTGGGGCTGAAGTGAGGGCCCATGCCAGGAGGCGGCTCAAATGCAGGATTAGGTATCAGGGCAGGCTTAGGTGTCGGTGGAGGGTCCTGGTTGGGGTAGGCTTAGGGTTAGGGTTGGGTCCCAGGAGGTTCCAGGCGCTGAACTCACAACAGGGTAGTGGTCTCCCCGAAGGGTTGAGTTGAAGCACAAGGGACCGTGCCTGTCAGGGTCCCTCTTTGGCTGTAAAGGCCACAGATGTCGATAAGCCCCTGGTCGAGGAGGCCTCCGGAATCCTCTCTGGAGCTGCAGCCGGGCCTGGGAAACGACATGGTGAGATTCCAAGTTCAATGCCGAGTCAGCATGCACCACTCCTGGACCCCAGGCGCATGATGCTGTCCGACCTTGCAATTGGGTCCCCATGAGGAGAGAGCCTTAGCTAGGGTTAGGGTTCGGTCCAGGGACTTCGCCAGGGCTGAAGCGACTCCGGTCTCGTGATCTCCCTCAAGGGCTGAAGTGAGGGCCCATCCCAGGAGGCGGCTCAAATGCAGGATTAGGTGTCGAGGCAGGCTTAGGTTTCGGTGGAGGGTCCTGGTTCGGGGTAGGGTTAGGGTTAGGGTTAGGTCCCAGGAGGTTCCAGGCGCTGAACTCACAGCAAGGCAGTGGTCTCCCCGAAGGCCTGAGTTGAGGGCAGAAGGGACGGTGCCGCTCAGGGTCCCTCTTTGGCTGCCAAGACCACACACGTCGATAAGCCCCTGATGGAGGAGGCCTCCGGAGTCCTCTCAGGAGCTGCAGCCGGGCCTGGGAAACGACATGGTAAGCTTCCAGGTTCCTTGCCAAGTCAGCCTGCACCGCTTCTGTTCCCTATGCGCGTGATGCTGTCCGATCTTGGAATTGGGTCCCCATGAGGAGAGAGCCTTAGCTAGGGTTAGGGTTCGGTCCAGGGACGATGCCAGGGCCGAAGCGACTCCGCTCTCGTGATCTCCCTCGAGGTCTGAAGTGAGGGCCCATGCCAGAAGGCGGCTCAACTGCAGGATAAGGGAACGAGGCAAGCTTAGGTTTCAGTGGAGGGTAACCGTTCGGCGAAGGGTTAGGGTTAGGGTTAGGTCCCAAGAGGTTCCAGACGCCGAACTAACAGCAGGGCAGTGTTCTTCCCGAAGGGCTTAGTTGCGGGCACAAAGGGCGGTGCCGGTCAGGATCCCTCTTTGGCTGCCAAGGCCACACACGTCGATAAGCCCCTGGTCGAGGAGGCCTCCGGAATCCTCTCAGGAGCTGCAGCCGGGCCTGGGAAACGACATGGTGAGCTTCCAGGTTCCTTGACGAGTCAGCCTGCACCGCTTCTGGACACCAGGCGCGTGATGCTGTCCGACCTTGGAATTGGGTCCCCATGCGGAGAGAGCCTTAGCTAGGGTTAAGGTTCGGTCCAGCGAAGTCGCCAGGGCCAAAGCGACTCTGGTCTCGTGATCTCCCTCGAGGGCTGAAATGAGGGCCCATGCCAGGAGGCGGCTCAAATGCAGGATTAGGGATCGAGGCAGGCTTAGGTTTCGGTGGAGGGTAACGGTTCGGGTTAGGTTTAGGTTTAGGGGTAGGACCCAGGAGATTCCAGGCGCCGAACTCACAGCAGGGCAGTGGTCTCCCCGAAGGGCTGAGTTGAGCGCACAAGGGACGGTGCCGGTCAGGGTCCCTCTTTGGCTCAAGGCCACACACCTCGATAAGCCCCTGGTCGATGAGGCCTCCGGAATCCTCTCGGGAGCTGCAGCCGGGCCTTGGAAACGACATGGTGAGATTCCAAGTTCCATGCCGAGTCAGCCTGCACTGCTTCTGGACCCCAGGCGCGTGATGCTGTCCAACCTTGGAATTGGGTCCTCATGAGGAGAGAGCCATAGCTAGGGTTAGGTTTTGGTCCAGGGATGTCGCCAGGGCCGAAGCGACTCCGGTCTCGTGATCTCCCTCGAGGGCTGAAGTGAGCGCCCATGCCAGGAGGCGGCTCAAATGCAGGATTAGGGATCGAGGCAGGCTTCGGTTTCGGTAGAGGGTCCTGGTTCGGGTAGGGTTAGGGATAGGGTTAGGTCCCATGAGGTTCCAGGCGCTGAACTCACAGCAGGGCAGTGGTCTCCCCGAAGGCCTGAGTTGAGGGCAGAAGGGACGGTGCCGCTCAGGGTCCCTTTTTGGCTGCCAACACCACACACGTCGATAAGCCCCTGATCGAGGAGGCCTCCGGAGTCCTCTCGGGAGCTGCAGCCGGGCCTGGGAAACGACATGGTGAGCTTCCAGGTTCCTTGCCAAGTCAGCCTGCACCGCTTCTGTTCCCTATGCGCGTGATGCTGTCCGATCTTGGAATTGGGTCCCCATGAGGAGAGAGCCTTAGCTAGGGTTAGGGTTCGGTCCAGGGACGATGCCAGGGCCGAAGCGACTCCGCTCTCGTGATCTCCCTCGAGGTCTGAAGTGAGGGCCCATGCCAGAAGGCGGCTCAACTGCAGGATAAGGGAACGAGGCAAGCTTAGGTTTCAGTGGAGGGTAACCGTTCGGCGAAGGGTTAGGGTTAGGGTTAGGTCCCAAGAGGTTCCAGACGCCGAACTAACAGCAGGGCAGTGTTCTTCCCGAAGGGCTTAGTTGCGGGCACAAAGGGCGGTGCCGGTCAGGATCCCTCTTTGGCTGCCAAGGCCACACACGTCGATAAGCCCCTGGTCGAGGAGGCCTCCGGAATCCTCTCAGGAGCTGCAGCCGGGCCTGGGAAACGACATGGTGAGCTTCCAGGTTCCTTGACGAGTCAGCCTGCACCGCTTCTGGACACCAGGCGCGTGATGCTGTCCAACCTTGGAATTGGGTCCTCATGAGGAGAGAGCCATAGCTAGGGTTAGGTTTTGGTCCAGGGATGTCGCCAGGGCCGAAGCGACTCCGGTCTCATGATCTCCCTCGAGGGCTGAAGTGAGCGCCCATGCCAGGAGGCGGCTCAAATGCAGGATTAGGGATCGAGGCAGGCTTCGGTTTCGGTAGAGGGTCCTGGTTCGGGTAGGGTTAGGGATAGGGTTAGGTCCCATGAGGTTCCAGGCGCTGAACTCACAGCAGGGCAGTGGTCTCCCCGAAGGCCTGAGTTGAGGGCAGAAGGGACGGTGCCGCTCAGGGTCCCTTTTTGGCTGCCAACACCACACACGTCGATAAGCCCCTGGTCGAGGAGGCCTCCGGAATCCTCTCGGGAGCTGCAGCCGGCCTGGGAAACGACATGGTGAGCTTCCATGTTCCTTGCCGAGTTAGCCTGCACCGCTTCTGTTCCCTATGCGCGTGATGCTGTCCGTCCTTGGAATTGGGTCCCCATGAGGAGAGAGCCTTAGCTAGGGTTAGGGTTCGGTCCAGGGACGATGCCAGGGCCGAAGCGACTCCGCTCTCGTGATCTCCCTCGGGGGCTGAAGTGAGGGCCCATGCCAGGAGGCGGCTCAAATGCAGGATAAGGGAACGAGGCAGGCTTACGTTTTGGTGGAGGCTAACGGTTCGGGGTAGGTTTAGGGTTAGGGTTAGGTCCCAGGAGGTTCCAGGCGCTGAACTCACAGCAGGGCAGTGGTCTCCCCGAAGGGCTGAGTTGAGGGCACAAGGGACGGTGCCGGTCAGGGTCCCTCTTTGGCTGCCAAGACCACACGCGTCGATAAGCCCCTGGTCGAGGAGGCCTCCGGAATCCTCTCGGGAGCTGCAGCCGGGCCTGGGAAACGACATGGTGAGCTTCCAGGTTCCTTGCAGAGTCAGCCTGCACCGCTTCTGTTCCCTATGCGCCTGATGCTGTCCGACCTTGGAATTGAGTCCACATGAGGAGAGAGCCTTAGCTAGGGTTCGGGTTCGGTCCAGGGACGACGCCTGGGCCGAAGGGACTCCGGTCTCGTGATCTCCCTCGAGGGCTGAAGTGAGGGCCCATGCCAGAAGGCGGCTCAAATGCAGGATAAGGGAACGTGGCAGACTTGGTTTCAGTGGAGGGTAACGGTTCGGGGAAGGGTTAGGGTTAGGGTTAGGTCCCAAGAGGTTCAAGACGCCAAACTCACAGCAGGGCAGTGTTCTTCCCGAAGGGCTTAGTTGCGGGCACAAGGGACGGTTCCGGTCAGGATCCCTCTTTGGCTGCCAAGGTCACACACGTCGATAAGCCCCTGGTCGGGGAGGCCTCCGGAATCCTCTCGGGAGCTGCAGCCGGGCCTGGGAAACGACATGGTCAGCTTCCAGGTTCCTTGGCAAGTCAGCCTTCACCGCTTCTGGACCCCAGGCTCGTGATGCTGTCCTACCTTGGAATTGGGTCCCCATGCGGAGAGAGACTTATCTAGGGTTAGGGTTCGGTCCAGGGACGTCGCCAGGGCCGAAGCGACTCCGGTCTCATGATCTCCCTCGAGGCTTGAAGTGAGGGCCCATGCCAGAAGGCGGCTCAAATGCACGAATAGGGATCGAGGCTGGCTTAGGTTTCGGTGGAGGGTCCTGGTTCGGGGTAGGTTTAGGGTTAGGGTTAGGTCCCAGGAGGTTCCAGGCGCTGAACTCACAGCAGGGCAGTGGTCTCCCCGAAGGGTTGAGTTGAAGCACAAGGGACCGTGCCGGTTAGGGTCCCTCGTTGGCTGTCAAGGCCACACACGTCGATAAGCCCCTGGTCGAGGAGGCCTCCGGAATCCTCTCGGGAGCTGCAGCCGGGCCTGGCAAACGACATGGTGAGCTTCCAGGTTCCTTGGCAAGTCAGCCTGCCCCGCTTCTGGACCCCAGGCTCGTGATGCTGTCCTACCTTGGAATTGGTTCCCCATGCGGAGAGAGCCTTATCTACAGTTAGGGTTCGGTCCAGGGACGTCGCCAGGGCCAAAGCGACTCCGGTCTGGTGATCTCCCTCGAGGCCTGAAATGAGGGCCCATGCCACACGGCAGCTCAAATGCAGGAATAGGGATCGAGGCTGGCTTCGGTTTCGGTGGAGGGTCCTTTATCGGGGTAGGGTTAGGGTTAGGGTTAGGTCCCAGGAGGTTCCAGGCGCCGAACCCACAGCCGGGCAGTGGTCTCCCCGAAGGGCTGAGTTGAGGGCACAAGGGACCGTGCCGGTCAGGGACCCTCTTTGGCTTTCAAGGCCACACACGTCGATAAGCCCCTGGTCGAGGAGGCCTCCGGAATCCTCTCGGGAGCTGCAGCCAGGCCTGGGAATCGACATGGTGAGATTCCAAGGTCCATGCCGAGTCAGCCTGCACCGCTTCTGGACCCCAGGCGCGTGATGCTGTCCGACCTTGGAATTGGGTCCTCATGAGGAGGGAGCCATAGCTAGGGTTAGGGTTTGGTCCAGGGATGTCGTCAGGGCCGAAGCAACTCCGGTCTCGTGATCTCCCTCGAGGGCTTAGATGAGGGCCCATGTCAGGAGGCGGATCAAATGCAGGATTAGGTGTCGAGGCAGGCTTAGGTTTCGGTGGAGGGTCCTGGTTCGGAGTAGGGTTAGGGTTAGGGTTAGGTCCAAGGAGGTTCCAAGCGCTGAACTCACAGCAGGGCAGTGGTCTCCCCGAAGGGCTGAGTGGAGGGCACAAGGGACGGTGCCGGTCGGGGTCCCTTTTTGGCTGCCAAGTCCACACACGACGAAAAGCCCCTGGTCGAGGAGGCCTCCGGAATCCTCTCTGGAGCTGCAGCCGGGCCTGGGAAACGACATGGTGAGATTCCAAGTTCCTTGGCAAGTCAGCCTGCACTGCTTCTGTTCCCTATGCGCGTGATGCTCTCCGACCTTGGAATTTGGTCCCCATGAGGAGAGTGCCTTAGCTAGGGTTAGGGTTCGGTCCAGGGACGTCGCCAGGGCCGAAGCGACTCCGGTCTCGTGATCTCCCTCGAGGGCTGAAGTGAGGGCCCATGCCAGGAGGCTGCTCAAATGCAGGATAAGGGAATGAGGCAGGCTTAGGTTTCAGTGGAGGGTAACGTTTCGGGGAAGGGTTAGGGTTAGGGTTAAGTCCCAAGAGGTTCCAGACGCCGAACTCACAGCAGGGCAGTGTTCTTTCCGAAGGGCTTAGTTGCGGGCACAAAGGACGGTTCCGGTCAGGATACCTCTTTGGCTGCCAAGGCCACACACGTCGATAAGCCCCTGGTCGAGGAGGCCTCCGGAATCCTCTCGGGAGCTGCATCTGGGCCTGGGAAACGACATGGTCAGCTTCCAGGTACCTTGGCAAGTCAGCCTGCACCGCTTCTGGTCCCCAGGCTCGTGATGGTGTCCTACGTTGGAATTGGGTCCCCATGGGGAGAGAGCCTTAACTAGGGTTAGGGTTCGGTCCAGGGACGTCGCCAGGGCCGAAGCGACTCCGGTCTCGTGATCTCCCTCGAGGACTGAAGTGAGGGCCCATTCCAGAAGGCGTCTCAAATGCAGGAATAGGGATCGAGGCTGGCTTAGGTTTCGGTGGAGGGTCCTGGTTCGGGGTAGGGTTAGGGTTAGGGTTAGGTCCCAGGAAGTTCCAGGCGCCTTTCCCAAAGCAGGGCAGTGGTCTCCCCGAAGGGCTGAGTTGAGGGCACAAGGGATCGTGCCGGTCAGGGTCCCTCGTTGGCTGTCAAGGCCACACACGTCGATAAGACCCTGGTCGAGGAGGCCTCCGGAATCCTCTCGGGAGCTGCAGCCGGGCCTGGGAAACGACATGGTGAGATTGCAAGGTCCATGCCGAGTCAGCCTGCACCGCTTCTGGACCCCAGGTGCGTTATGCTGTCCGAACTTGGAATTGGGTCCCCATGAGGAGAGAGCCTTAGCTAGGGTTAGGGTTCAGTCCATGGACATCGCCAGGGCCGTAGCAACTCCGGTCTCGTGATCTCCCTCGAGGGCTGAAGTGAGGGCCCATGCCAGGAGGCGGTTCAAATGCAGGATTAGGTGTCGAGGCAGGCTTAGGTTCCGGTGGATGGTCCTGGATCGTGGTAGGGTTAGGGTTAGGGTTAGGTCCCAGGAGGTTCCAGGCGCTGAACTCACAGCAGGGCAGTGGTCTCCCCAAAGGGCTGAGTTGAGGGCACAAGGGACGGTGCCGGTCAGGGTCCCTCTTTGGCTGCCAAGACCACACACGTCGAAAAGCCCCTGGTCGAGGAGGCCTCCGGAATCCTCTCGGGAGCTGCAGCCAGGCCTGGGAAACGACATGGTGAGCTTCCAGGTTCCTTGCCCAGTCAGCCTGCACCGCGTATGGACCCCAGGCGCGTGGTGTTGTCAAACCTTGCAATTGGGTCCCCATGGGGGAGAGCCATAGCTTGGCTTAGGGTTCGGTCCAGGGATGTCTCCAGGGAGGTGGCATAGGGGGATGGGTTCAATGGGTGATGGGCTATGGAGGGCACTAGTAGTGAGGATCACTGGGTGTTGTATGTAAGTGATGGATGACTACATTCCTTACCTGAAGCTAACATTACACTGCATGTTAACCAACTGGAATTAAATAAAAACTTGAAAAATGAGTACAAAAAAAACCACATAAATACGTTTAAACTGCTCTAAATAAATACATGTTAAAAAGGAAAAAGGAAACTCATGTGAGGATGTCAATAGACACAGAACAAGCGTTCTGAGAAACTTTGGTATCCATTTGTGGTAAAAATCTCTTTAAAATTCTGTGTAGAAGGGTCAGATCTCAACATAACGAAGGCCATGTATGTGAAGCCCACAGCTAATGTCATACTCAGTAGTGAAATTGTGAACGATTTTCCGCTAAGATCAGGCACAAGACAAGGATTCCCTAGATATGTGAAGGGGATTGGATGATGCAGGCTTCTGGTTATGCAATGAATGAATCACAGATAGAAGATATAGCATAGGGCACATAGAGAATGGTACTGGAGTAGGGATGCATGGTGACAGATGACAGCTACACCTGTGTTAGCGTAGCAGAATGTATACATTTGCCAATGACTATGTTTTTCATATGAAACTAATGTAACATAGTGTGTCAGCTATTCCCAAATACTATGTTGTTTTTTTTTAACTAGGTAAAGGACTGAAATAAAAAGTTTAATATAAAAGAACCTGTTAATATCTAATCAAGAAATGCAGTGAAGTTCCAAAGTATAAAGTCACCATATCAAATTCTGTATCATTCCTATACACTAACCCAATTATCTGAGAAGAAGTAAAGAAAACAATCCCATTTATAGCATCAAAAACAATAAAAATTATAGCAATACCGTTAGCCAAGGAAATGAAAATCTCTCTACAGAAAACTATAAAACCTGTGTGCAGGAATGGAAGAAATTCAATTTGGGTGAAAGAAAGGGGAGAACACACAAGTCAGTGAAAAGCCATCCCATGTCCAACTTTCGGAGGAATTAATACAGATACAATGTCCATATTACCCAAAGCCATCTAGAGATTCAGTGCAATCTCTATCAAGACTCCGATGCAATATTTATGCAATTAGAAAATCATAACCTAAAATTTATTTGGAACCACAAAAAGACCCCATGTAGCCAACGCAAGAAAGGATAAAACAGGAAGCATCCCCCTTCTGGATTTCAAGCGTCATTCTAACACAAAGAAATCAATGATGTCACTGGCATAAGCACACACACAAGACAATGGAACAGAAATTGAGAGCCCAAACTAAACCCATGCATCACAGTCACCTAGTATTCGACAAGGGAGTCAATAATACACAGTGGAGAAGAGTAGTCTTTTGAATAACTGGTGCTAGGAAAATTGGATATTCCCATGTATAAGAACAAAGTTGAGCACCGTATAATACACCACTCCCTAGAGAGTGAAAGGAAGAAATAGAGAGAGATGTGGTTAGAGAGAAACAGAGACAAAGAGGAAGTACAAGAAGGAAAGTAGAGACCTGGTCCGGGTATGTGGACACGGTTAGATGGGCCAGGGGAGAGGGGATGTAGGAAGTGGCTCTGAGTGCTGGGGCACAAAGGGCTTCTATCATGGGAATCAGGGTTCCATGGCCCCAAGACTCCAACATCCCTGGGCCCAAGTTCTGCAGAGGCCATTGGAATTGAAAAGATGGGTAGCCCTCATTTCTTCTAGAATTGTGAGGTTCAGCCTCACGTTCTGTCATGGAGAGGGATGTCTTGAGGGAGAGTGTGCCGCTCTTTGGCAGGTAAACTCCATAGCCTGCCCTGTGGGGAGGTGTCCCAGGGCCATCTCCCTCACTGCCCCAGGCTCTGTTGGATTTCCCCCCTCCCCCGCCAGCCTGCCTTCCTCAAGTTCTGAACCCAGGCATCAGGCATTGCGTTGCCCCCAGGTCCTGCAGTCTGGACCTGGCAGAGGTGGACTAGTAATATTGGTAAAATATATATCTATATTTGACAATAAGGTACACATCCTCCCTCTGGGACTAGCGGTGTGCATCCAAATCATAGGTTGCTATCCTCCTCTCCACAACCAATCTGAGGAATCCAGAAGGTAGGTGGACCCTTTCAAACACCCTAGTCTTCTCTTACATGAAATTCAAAGACATTTTCTTGACCCAGCTTTCTTTTAGTTCTGAAGAGATGGCAATTACTAATTGAAGGCATAATAGTCCTATGGGCAATTGACCTATATGACGGATGGACATTATTTCATCCATCCGTATCCCTAAAGCACATTTCAGTGTAAATATTAGCCAAGGATACACACTGTAAATTCACAACTGATGTGTAGCTCCCTGTAAGTTGCATTCTGACGTTGTCACAAATGTATCATCAAAAATATTATTCGTGGGGCGCCTGGGTGGCGCAGTCGGTTAAGCGTCCGACTTCAGCCAGGTCACGATCTCACGGTCCGTGAGTTCGAGCCCCGCGTCAGGCTCTGGGCTGATGGCTCGGAGCCTGGAGCCTGTTTCCGACTCTGTGTCTCCCTCTCTCTCTGCCCCTCCCCCGTTCATGCTCTGTCTCTCTCTGTCCCAGAAATAAATAAAAATGTTGAAAAAAAATTAAAAAAAAAAGATATTATTCGTGACTTTTCAGATAAGCTTTCAACACCAAGAAGGTGATGCTAGAGAATCTGGTATGAATGGAAATTCGCAGATTCTCAATGAGGAATGATTTTTCATTTTTAATATTTCTTTTTTTGAGAGAACCCGAGCTGGGGAGGGGGATAGAGTGGGAGACATGGAATATGAGGCAGGCTCGAGGCTCTGAGCTCTCAGGACAGAGCCTGATGCAGGGCTCAAACTCATGGACTGCCAAATCCTGACTTGACTCAAAGTCGGACGCTTCACCGACTAAGCCACCCAAGCGCCCCAGGAAGGATAGTTTAGTGGCAAAGAAGAAGAAATTAAAGATAGTGTAAAGGATGTCTCTTTTTAATTGAAATATTGTTCACACATTCGTTGTGTTAGTTTTAGGCATACATTGTAGTCATTCCATTTGTCTCTACATTATGTTGTACTCAACCACAAGTGTAGCTATCCTGTGAAAGCATGCAACAATATTGTTACAGGATTGACTCCATTCCATTGGCTGTCCCTTGTATCCCTAGGACTCATACACTCCATCGCTGGACGCCGGTATCTCTCTCTCTCAAAGGTGTCCATTCTTTATCTAACCTAAGTATTTTGGTGGTAAACAAAATTACTTCTTGTTCAGCATGTGTAAATCGGAGGTCTATTTTTCTGTGAATATTGCTTAAAACATTACCAATGATGTCGTTACTTTAATAAATTCGGTTTCATTCTTCACTCACAAGAAAGAGAAGGAAAAGATTTTGTGTCCCAGGCCCTGTCACTAAAACCTTCCCAACGAGGAGAACAGGCTTAGTTGCCCAGAGCACCTTCGGTCTCTCAGCTGAGCAACCAGGGCCTTCCACATTGAAGGAATTCCCATGGTGGCCAGCAGAGAGAGCTCAAGCACCACAGACCCCCGAGGGGCGGGTTCCTCTGCTTGGCAGTGATAGCCAGCAGAGGGCGCACCATCTGCTTTTCTGACTCAGGGCACCTCAGAGCAGGAAGCGCTTTCATTGCTCTCAGAGGACTCAGACCTCTGCTGGTGCCTGAGTACAGAGAGCAGAGCTGCATTTCCAGCAGGTTCTGCCACCCTCCCCAGGGGAGACCTTGGAAGCTTAGCAGCAACTTGGCATCTCCTGAGTCGCCAGAGAGAAGCTGCCTTGTTGTACTGACTGCTGAGGAGGGGGCGCCGGGTGGCTTCCCTGGTCAAGCTGGTCGCTGAGCTGCACAGGCCTTTGCATTTTCTGGGCTGTTCCCGTGTTTCATTCCACCCCTTCCCGGACAGTGTTTGAACAAGACGTATTTTACTAAAGGACTTGTGGATTCCGGGGTCCCACGACATCACCTCATAGATGCAGTCGATGGTGTGTTCCAGATCCAGGCTTGTTTCCGACAAGGAACCCTAACAGAAATTCAGAAGCACGGGAGCTGCATTCAATTAGGACGTGGATCCATGAAATGCTCGTCTCACGACCTTCTAGAAGAAGGAGCTGGGACCCATGTTCCGAGTCCTGCTGGACCCAGAGGCCAAGGTAAGGGCACAAACTGTCCCACATATCATACATGCTTTTTTAAAAATTTCATGGTTATTTTTCCAACCTAGTGAAGTGATTGAACACTACCGAAAACCCGGTAGGTAAGTCTCAGTAACCTTATGTTATCTTTTAATTTAAATTCCACTGAGTGAAGACACAGTGTAATAGTAGTTTCAGGTGTCCAATATAGAGCAACACTTCCACACGTCACCCGGTGCTCATCCCAGGTGCACTTCTGAATCCCCATCAGCTGTTTCACCCATTCCCTCACCTCGCTGTGGAACTCCCCAGTTTGTTTCCTAGTTAAGAGTCCATTGGTGTCCTCTCCCCGCCCCTTTCTTTTGTTTTCTTGCCATGTGTTAGCGAAATCATTGGGTATTTGTCTTTCTCCGAGAGGCTTATTTCACCCAGCATAACATTCTCTCTCTCCATCCACCTTGTGGCAAATTGCAAGATTTCATGTTTTTACGGCTAAATCATATTACATTCCATAGACCACATCTCAATTTATTCATCCGTTGATGGGTGCTTGGATAGTTTCTGTCATTTGGCTATTGTAGAAAACGCTGCTGTAAACATCACGGTGCATGTATCCCTTTGAAGATTTTGTATTCTTTGTGGAAATACCTTGTAGTGAAGTTGCTGGATTGTAAGGTACTTCTATTTCTAGTTTTGTTTTGTTTTTGGACATCTCCATGTGGTTTTCCAGAGTGGCTGCAGCAGTTTGCATTCCTACCCACAGTGCAAGAGGGTTATTCTTTCCCCACATCCATGGCAACACCTGCTGTGTCATCCTTCATTGATTTTAGCCATTGTGACAGATGTGATGTGTTCTCTCATTGTACTTTCGAATTGTATCTCCCTGAAGATCAGTATTGTTGAGCATTTTTTCATGTGTCTCTTGGCCATGTATATGTCTTCCTTCGGGAAATGTCCACTCGTGTCTTCTGCCCATTTTTAATCAGATTTCTCATTTTTTGGGTGCTGTATAACTGTATATATTTTGGACACTATCCCTGTATCCGATGTCGTTTGCAAATATCATTCTGTTGATGTTTTCGTTTTGTTGATTATTTCCTTGGTGACGGAAGGTTTTAATTTTTATAAAGTCTCATTATTTTTGCTTGCGTTTCCCTTACCTCTAGAGATATATCTACAAAGACGTTTGTACAGGCAATGTCAAGTAAGATACTACCCGTGTTATCCTCTGGGATTTTTATGGTTTCAGGTTTCACATAGAGGTCTTTGTCCATGTTGGATTTATTTTTGTGTATGTTGTAAGACAGTGGTCCGTTGTTTTTGTTTTGTTTTGCAGATTGCTTTCCAGTTTTTCCAAAACCATATATTGAGGAGCCTTTTTTTAAATTTATGTATTTATTTTTGAGAGAGAGAGAGAGAGAGAGAGAGAGAGAGAGAGCATGCAGAAGAGGGGCAGAGAGATATGGAGAGAGAGAATCCCACGCATGCTCTGCACTGCCCTGAGATCATGACCTGAGCTGAACCCACCATCACACGCTTTCTTGACTGGGCCACCCATGTGTCCCAAGACTATCTTTTTTTTCCATTGGATGTTCTTTCCTGCTTTGTTGAGATTGAATTGACCATAGAGGTGTGAGTTTATTTCTGGGTGTCCATGCTATTGATCTACGCATATGAGTTTGTTGTTGTTGTTACTTTTTGTTGTGGTTTTGTCAGTACTGTTCAGTACGTACATACGGATCATACTGTTCTGATCAGTATAGCTTTGTAATATAACCTAAAGTCTGGAATTGTGATGTCTCCAGCTTTGCTTTTCTTCTACAAGTTTGTGTTGGCTGTTTGGGGACATTTGTCATTCCATACACATGTTGAGATTATTTGTTCTTGTTCTGTGACAAATGTTTTTGTTAGCGTGATATCCCTATCACACTTCATTTCATTATATGTGTAGATTGCTTTGAGGAGTGTAGACATTTTAACAGTATTTTGTGCTTCCCATCCAGGAACATGAAATGTATGTCCATTTCTTTGTGTCCTCTTCCATTTATTTCATCAGTGTTTCATAGCCTTTAGAGTACAGGTGTTTCACCTCTTTGGTTAGGTTTATTCCTGGTTTCTTGTGTTATTTGTGAGCCTGTCAATGGTTTTGATCCCTTACTTTCTCTCTGTGTTAATTCATGATTTGTGTTAGAAATTCAATACATCTATCTTCCTTGATTTCTGTAGATTGTGACTTGTCGAATTCATATATCGATCCTAGCAATTTTTAAGCGAGCCTTTCATGCTTTTTATAGAACCTATCATGTCAGTTCCAAACAGCGAAAGTGCTACTTCTTCCTTGCCGATTTGGATGCCTCTTATTTCTTTTTGTTGTCTGAGTGCTGTGGTTCGGGTTTCCCGTACTATGTGGGATAACAGTGGTGAGAGGGGTCATTCCTAGCTTGTCCCTGACTTTGGAAGAAAAACTTTCAATTCTTACCCATTGAGGATGAGACGAGCTGTGGGTTTTTCATAGACGACCTTTATTATGTGTAGGTAGGTTGAGTCTCAATGTAGTTTGCTGAGGGTTTTTATCATGAATGGATGTGACATTTTATCAAATAGTTTCCCTGCATCTGTTGAAAGCATCCTATTGTTCTTATGCTTTCTTCTATTACTGTGGTGCATCATGTTGATTGATATGTGAATGTGGAACCACGCTTGCAGCCCAGGAATATATCCCACTTGATTATGGGAAATGATTCTATCAATGTATTGTTGACTTTAATTTGAAGGTATTTTAATGAGAATTTCGGCATACATAGACATCAGGCTATTGCTCTGCAGTTTTATTTAAAATTTTTTAAACATCTTTTTAAATGCTTATTTCTTTCCTTAGATAGTGTACATAAAAGTGAGGGAGGGGCAGAGAGACAGGGAGAGAGAGAATCCTGGCCACGCCCCACACTGTCATGGCAGGGCCCACCGTGGGACTGGAACCCACGTACCGCAAGATATTGTCCTCATCCAAAATTAAGAGTTGGACAGTAAACCGACCGACCCACACAGGCGCCGCTGCAGTTTTTGGCTTTAGTGGAGGCTTCATCTCGTTTTGGTATCAGGGTAATGATGCCTCATACGATGAATTTGTAAGTTTTCCTTCTTTTTTTATTTTGTAATAATTCGAGGAGAATACCTATTACCTCTTCCTTGAATGGATGGTAGAATTCATCCATGAAGCCATCTGGCCATGAACTCTTGTGTTGGGGGGAGATTTTTTTAATTACTGATGGGGTATCTTTCTGTTTTCAGATTTTAGGTATCTTCCTGTTTCAGTTTTCGTAGTGTGTGAGTTTCTAGGAAGTTGTCCATTTTTTTCAGAGTGTCCAATTTGTTGCATATAGATGTTCATAATATTATCTTCTAATTGTATTTTTGTGGTGTTGACTGTCACTTCTCCTTTCTTATTTGTGATTTCATTTATTTGAGTCCTTTCTGTCTTCTTTGTGAAGAGTCTGCCTAGGAGGTTTTCAAGTTGATTACTGCATTCAATGAACCAGCCCCTGGTTTCATTGATTTGGTCTAGTGTCTTTTTGGTTTCTATATTCCTTATTTCTGCCCTAAACTCTATTATTTCCTTCCTTCTGCTGCTCTTTTTCTCATTCCTTCAGGTGTAAGTTAGGATTCTTTGAGAGTTTTCTTGCTCTTTAAGGTAGGCTTGTATTGCTATATACTTCCATCATAGACTGCTTTTGCCGCATTCCAAAGGGTTTTACCAGTGTATTTTCATTTTCATTTGTTTCAGTGTATTTTCTCATTGATTTCCTGTTTGACCCATTCATTTAGTAGCAGGTTACTTAACCTCCCTTTATTTGTGGCCTTCCCGCCCCCCCCCCCCGCCCTCTTTTTGTGGTTGACTTCAAGTTTCCTAGCTTTGTGGTTAGAAAAGATGCTTGGTCTGATCTCTGTCGTTGGGTACCTCTTGAGGCCTGATTTGTGACCTAGAATGTGATCAATTCTGGAGAACGGCCCGGGTATGCTTGAAAAGAATGTGTACTCTGGCATTTTAGTATGGAGTGTTCTGAATATATCTGTTAAACCCTTCTGGTCCAGTGTGTCATTCAAAGCCATTGTTTCCTTGTTGACGTTCTGTTTATAGGTTCTGTCCATTGATGTGAGTGATGTGTTAAAGTTCTCTACTATCATCATCATATTATAAATGAGTTCCTTTACGGTTGTTGCTAAATGTTTTGTATACTTGGTGATCGCATGTTGGGTGCATCGAAATTTACAATCATTGGATCTTCTTGTTTGGCTGTCCCCTTTAGTATCAGATCGTGTCTGTCTTCATCTCTTGTTATAGCTGTATGTATGTATGTATGTATGTATGTATTTTAATTTAAGTCTTAGTTGACATACAGTGCATTCTCGGGTTTAGGAGTAGAATTCGGTGATTCATCCTTTACATACAACACCCAGTGCTCATCACAACAAGTGCTCTCCTTAATACTCGTCCTCCATCTAGCCCAGCGCTGACCCATCTCCCTCCATCAACTTTCACTTTTTTTTCCTCTAACATTAAGAGACTCATGTGGTTTGTTACCAGGCTTCTCTTTTCCTGGCTCCTTCCTTAGTTTTCATGTGTTTTGTTTCTTTACTTCCACATGAGTGAAATCATATATGTGTCTTTCTCTGATTGACGTATTTCACGTAGCATAATACATTCGAGCTCCATCCACATCGTTGCAAATGGCAAGATTTCATTCTTCTTGAAGCTGAGTTATATTTCATTGTATATACGTATGTATGTATATATGAACATACACGTATGTCCATATGCATATACATACGTATACATACACACACCGCAACTTCTTTACACCTTCCTCAGTTGATGGATACTTGGGCTTTCTCCATAGTTGGGCTACTGTTGATAATTCTGCTATAAATATTGGGTGCATGCATTGTCACTCTTAGGTATTTACCCAAAGGGTACCAAAATAGAGTCTCGGCTTTAAAGTTTATTTTGCCTGATATAAGTATGGCTACTGGCTTTCTTTTGACATTATTGGCATGATAAATATTTCTTCATTCCCTCACTTCAAATCTGCAGGAGACTTGGGGCGCCTGGGTGGCTCAGTCGGTTAAGGGGCCGACTTCGGCTCAGGTCATGATCTCGTGGTCCGTGAGGTCGAGCCCCGCGTCGGGCTCTGTGCTGACAGCTCAGAGCCTGGAGCCTGTTTCAGATTCTGTGTCTCCCTCTCTCTGACCCTCCCCCGTTTATGCTCGGTCTCTCTCTGTCTCAAAAATAAATAAACATTAAAAGATTAAAAAAAATAAGAAATCTGCAGGAGACTTAAGTCCAAATAAGGCTTTGTAGGCAGCATCTAGATAGACATTGTTTTTTGTTTGCTTGTTTGTTTGTTTGTTTTGTCCATTCTGACGCCCTATCCAATGTCTTTGGATTGGAGCATTTAGTCCATTTATAGTCAGAGTGATTATTGCTAGGTATATATTTAGTCCCATTCTAGTAGTTGATTTGTCATTGTTTCTTGATGTTTTCTCTGATCCTTTCTTGTCTGTAACACTTTTAGTCTTTCCTTTCCACTCAAGAGCCCGACTTAAATATTCTTTTCTTTTGACTGGTGGTACATTTCTTTACTTATTTTTAATATTTCTTCTTTTTAAAATTTAGGGCCAAGTTAGTTACCTTATAGAGGAATACAGTTTCAGCAGTAGAATTTAGTGATCCATCAAGTACAAAATATACCCAATACTTATCCCAAGGTCCACCCCTAATGCCCGTCACCCGTTTAGCCAATACCCCTATTCAGTAACCCTCCAGGAACCCTGAGGTTCTTCCCTCTATTTAACAGTTTCTTATCATTTGACTCCCTCTTTGTATGTATCTTATTTTTGCTTTCCTTGCACTATGTTCATCAGTTTTATTAAATTCGACAGATGAGAGTAATCATAGGGTGTGTGTCGTTCTCTGACATATTTTGCTTAGCTTAAGAAAGTCTGGTTCCATCCACGTTGATGCAAAGAGCGAGATTTCATTCTTTTTGGTCGCCGAGTGATAGTCCATTGTATGCATATACCATATCTTCTTTATCCATTCATCTGTCAGTGGTCATTTGGGCTCTTTGCATAACTTAGCTATTGTTGAGAATGCTGCTATAAATATTGGAGTACACGTGCCACTTCGAGTCAGCGTTAGTGTATCTTTTGGATAAATACGTAGTAGTGCAATTGCTGGGTCCTAGTGTAGTTCTATTTTTTGTGTTTGTGACGAATCTCCATACTATTGTCCAGAATGGCTACACCGCTTTGCATTCGCACCAGCATTGCAAAAGGGTTCCCTTTCCCTGCATCCTTGCAAACATCTGTCATTTCCGGAGATGCTAATTTTAGCCATTCTGATAGGTGTGAGGGGATATCTCATTGTGGGTTTCATTTGTATTTCAGTGATGACCAGTGAGATTGAGCATCTTTTCATGTGTGACCGATCTGGATGTCATCTTTCTTAAGGTGTCTCTTCATGTCTTTTGCCCATTTCTTCACTGGATTATTTGGTTTCTGGGTGTTGAGTGTGATCAGTTTTTATAGATTTTGGATACTAACCCTATATCTGATATGTCACCTGCAAATATCTTCTCCCATTTCATTCAGTTGCCTTTTAGTTTAGCTGATTTTGTCCCCTGCTGTGCAGAAGCTTTTTATCTTCAGGACCCAATAGTTCATTGTGGTTTGTATTGCCCTTGTTTCTGGAGACATGACAAGCGAGAAGTTGCTGCGGCCAGGATCAAGGAGGTACATTGCCTGTTATCTCCTCTAGGATGTTGATGGTTCCTGACTTACAGTTAGATAATTCATCCATTTTGAGGTGTGTGTGTGTGTGTGTGTGTGTGTGTGTCGTTTAAGAACAGTGTCCAGTGTCATCCTTCTCACTGTCCAGTATTCTTAGTACCATTTGCTGAAGAGACTCTTATTCCATTGGATATTCTTTCTGTGTTAACAAAGATTACTCACATTATGTTTGAGGGTATATTTCTGGGTTCCATATTCTGTTCCATTGACGTCTGTCTCCGTTTCTGTGCCTGTATATACTGTCTTGATGAATGCAGCTTTCTAATACACCATAAATCCAAAATAGTCATGTTTCCACCTTTGTTTTCTCTTTCAACATGACTTTAGTTTTTGGTATCTTTTCTGGATCCTTACACATTTTAGGGTTGTTTGTTCTAGCTCTGTGGAGAAAGCTCGTGTTTTTTGATAGGGATTGCATTGAGTGTGTCGATTGCTTTGGTAGTATTGACATCTTAACAATGTTTGTTCTTCTTCTTTTTTTTTCAACGTTTATTTATTTTTGGGGGACAGACAGAGACAGAGCATGAACCGGGGATTGGCAGAGAGAGAGGGAGACACAGAATAGGAAACAGGCTCCAGGCTCTGAGCCATCAGCCCACAGCCTGACATGGGGCTCGATATCACGGATCGCGAGATCGTGACCTGGTAGAAGTCAGACGCTTAACCGACTGTGCCACCCAGACACCCCAAATGTTTGTTCTTCTAATACGTGAGCATGGAATGTTTTCCATTTCTCCGGGTTTCTTCAATTTTTCTCATAGACGATTTATGGTTTCTTGCTTACATCCCCATTGGGAGAGAGTCTGAGCTAGGGTTAGGGTTGGGTCCAGGACGTTGCCAGGGCCAAAGCAACTCCAGTCTCGTGATCTCCCTAGAGGAATGAAGTAAGGGACCAGGAGACAGCGGGGGTCAGTTGTTTGATTAGGTTTCAAGATCGGGTTAGGATTCGGTTGAGGTTTCCGTTAGGGTTAGGGATTGGGTTAGGACCCAAGAGGCCCCAGGTACTGAGCCCACAGCAGGGCAGTGGTCACCCGAATGGGCTAAGTAGAGGGCACAGGGGAGAGGGCCGGGAAGGTTCAGTCTTTGGCTTCCTGGCCATGCAACTCTATGGGCCACTGGTCCGGTAGGCCTCAGGAATTCTCTCAGACAACTGCAGCCGGGCCTGCAGAATGACATTGTGAGGTTCCAGGCACCATGCTGAGGGACACTGCCCCGCTTCTGGAACCCCAGGCACGTGGTGTTGCCAGACCATGCGATTGGGTCCACAAGGGGTGAGAGCCTTAGCTACGGTTAGTGTTTGGACCAGGGACGTAGCCAGGATCGAAGTGACTCCTGTCTCGAGATCTCCCTCGAGAGATGAAGTGAGGGCTCATGTGAAGGTGAGGTTAAGATGAAGGGATAGGGTTCAAGTCCGGCCGAGGATTAGGAGGAGGGTCTCATTAAGGGTAGGGTTGGGGTTACGTCCCAGGAGGCCCCAGGTGCTGAAGCGAGAACACTTCAGCGGTCTCTCCGAAGGACTGAGTTCAGGGCACAAGGGAGAGTTCCGGGCAGGGTCAGACTCTATGAGCACCTGGCCGGGGAAGACTCAGGAATTCTCTCTGGCAGCTGCAACAGGCATGGGAAACGATATGGTGAGCTTCCAGATACCATACCAGGTGACCATGCAACCCATAATGACCCAAGGCGTATGGTGTTGTGAGACGTAGGGATTGGGTCCCCATGGGGAGAGAGCCTAAGCTAGGGGTAGGTTTCGGTAAAGGGACATCGCCAGGCCCATAGCGACTCCAGGCTCGTGACCTCCCTCAGGAATAATTGAGGGCCCATGCCAGAAGGCGGCTCAAGTGCAGGGTTAGGGTTCGAGGCATGCTTAGATTACTGTGGAGGGACCCGGTTAGAAGTGGCGTTAAGGTTAGGGTTACGTCCCAGGAGGCTCCAGGCACGGAACCTACAGCAAAACGATGGTCTCCCCGAAGGGCTGAGTTGAGGGCACAAGGGATGGTGCTAGTCAGGATCCGTCTTTGGCTGCCAAGGCCACATGCGTCGAACGGCCCCTGAACGAGGAGCCTCTGGAATCCTCTAGGGCAGCTGTAGTGAGGCCTGTGAAACGACATGGTGAGCTTCCAGGTTCCATGCCATGTGAGCCTGCACCGCTTCTGGACCCGAAGCACGTGGAGTTTTCAGATGTTGGAATTGGATCTCCATGGGGACTGAGCGTTAGATAGGGTTAGAATTCGGTCCAGGGACATGGCCAGGTTCGAAACGACAGCGGTCTCGTGATCTCGTTTAAGGCTGACGTGAGAGCCCATGCCAGAAGGAGGCTCACTTGCAGGGTCAGTGATCAAGGCAGGCCAAGGTTTTGGTGGAGGGTCCCGGGTTGGGGTAGGGTTAGGGTTAGGGTTAGGACCATGAGATTCCAGGCGCCGAACACACAGCAGGGCAGTGGTCTCCCCAAGGGGCTAAGTTGAGGGCACAAGGGAAGGTGTCGGTCAGGATGACTCTTTGGCTGCCAAGGCCACACACATCGATCCGCCCCTGGAGGAGGAGGCTTCGTGAATCCTCTCAAGGGCTGCAGTCGGGCCTGGGAAACGAAATGGTGAGCTGCCAAATTCCATGCCGAGTAAGGCTGCACAGCTTCTGGACCCCAGGCGCCTAGTATTGTCAGACGTTGGAATTGGGTGCCCTTGGGGAGAGAGCCCACGTAGGGTTAGGGTTCGGTCCAGGGACGTCATTAGGGTTAAAGTGACTCCAGTCTCGTGATCTCCCTCGAGGGCTGAAGTCAGGGCCCATGCCAGAAGGCGACTGAATTGCAGGATTAGGGAACGAGGAGGGCTTAGGTTTTGGTAGAGGGTCCCGGATCGGGGTTTGGTTAGGGTTAGTGATGGGAACCTGGAGGCTCCAGGCGCCGAACCCACAGCAGGGCAGTGGTCTCCCTGAAGGGCTGATTTGAGGGTACAAAGGACTGTGCGGGTCAGGTTCCCTCTTTGGCTGCCAAGGCCACACACGTCGATAAGCCCCTGGTCCAGGAGGCCTCCGGACTCCTATCGGGAGCTGAAGCCGTCCTGGGAAACGTCACGGTGAGCTTCAAGGTTCCTTGCAGAGTCAGACTGCACCGCATCTGGAACCCAGGCGCTTGATGCTGTCAGACCATGGAATTGGCTCCCCATGAGGAGAGAGCTTTAGCTAGGGTTAGGGTTCGTTCCAGGGACGTTGCCAGGGCCGAAGCGACTCCGGTCTCGTGATCTCTTTCCAGGACTGAAGTGAGGGTCCATGCTAGATGCAGCTCAGATGCAGGATTAGGGATCGAGACAGGCTTAGCTTTCAGTGGAGGGTCCCGCATCGGGGTAGGGTTAGGGTTATGGTTGGGTACCTGGAGTCTCCAAGCGCCGAACTCAGAGCAGGGCAGTGGTCTCCCCGAAGGGCTGAGTTGAGGGCACAAGGGACGGTGCCGGTCAGGATCCCTGTTTGACAGCCAAGGCCACACACATGGATAAGCCCCTGGTCGAGGAGGCCTCCAGAATCGGCTCGGGAGTTGCAGCCGGGCCTGGGAAACGATATGTTGAGATTCCAGGTCCTTGCCGAGTCTGCCTGAACCGCTTTTGGAACCCAGGCGCGTGATGCTGTCCGACCTTGAAATTGGGTCCCATGAGGAAAGAGCCTAGCTAGGGTTCGGGTTCGGTCCAGGTATGTCACCAGGGCCGAAGCGACTCGGGTCTCGTGACCTCCCTCGAGGACTGAAGTGAGGCCCCATGCCAGAAGGCGGCTCAAATGCAGGATTAGGGATCGAGGCAAGTTTTGGTTTCAGTGGAGGGTCCCGGGTAGGGTTAGGGTTAGGTCCCAGGGGGTTCCAGGCGCCGAACCCACAGCAGGGCAGTGGTCTCCCCGAAGGGCTGAGTTGAGGGCACAAGTGACGGTGCCGGTCAGGATCCCTGTTTGACAGCCAAGGCCACACACATGGATAAGCCCCTGGTCGAGGAGGCCTCCAGAATCGGCTCGGGAGTTGCAGCCGGGCCTGGGAAACGATATGTTGAGATTCCAGGTCCTTGCCGAGTCTGCCTGAACCGCTTTTGGAACCCAGGCGCGTGTTGCTGTCCGACCTTGAAATTGGGTCCCATGAGGAAAGAGCCTAGCTAGGGTTCGGGTTCGGTCCAGGTATGTCACCAGGGCCGAAGCGACTCGGGTCTCGTGACCTCCCTCGAGGACTGAAGTGAGGCCCCATGCCAGAAGGCGGCTCAAATGCAGGATTAGGGATCGAGGCAAGTTTTGGTTTCAGTGGAGGGTCCCGGGTAGGGTTAGGGTTAGGTCCCAGGGGGTTCCAGGCGCCGAACCCACAGCAGGGCAGTGGTCTCCCCGAAGGGCTGAGTTGAGGGCACAAGGGACGGTGCCGGTCAGGGTCCCTCCCTGGCTGTCAAGGCCACACACGTCGAAAAGCCCCTGGTCGAGGAGGCCTCCGGAATCCTCTCTGGAGCTGCAGCCGGGCCTGGGAAACGACATGGGGAGCTTCCAGGTTCCTTGCCGAATCTGCCTGCACCGCTTCTAGACCCCAGGCGTGTGATGCTGTCCGACCTTGGAAATGGGTCCCCATGAGGAGAGAACCTTAGCTAGGGTTAGGGTTCGGTCCAGGGACGACGCCAGGGCCGAAGCGACTCTGGTCTCGTGATCTCCCTCTTGGGCTGAAGTGAGGGCCCATGCAGAAGGCGGCTCAAATGCAGGATAAGGGAACGAGGCAGGCTTAGGTTTCTGTGGAGGGTCCTGGTTCGGGGAAGGGTTAGGGTTAGGGTTAGGTCCCAAGAGGTTCCAGGCGCCAAACCCACAGAAGGGCAGTGGTCTCCCCGAAGGTCTGAGTTGAGGGCTCAAAGGACGGTGCCGGTCAGGGTCCCTCTTTGGCTGCCAAGGCCACACACGTCGATAAGCCCCTGGTCGAGGAGGCCTCCGGAATCCTCTCGGGAGCTGTAGCCGGGCCTGGGAAACGACATATTGAGACTCCAGGTTCCTTGCCGAGTCAGCCTGCACCGCTTCTGTTCCCTATGCGCGTGATGCTGTCCGACCTTGGAATTGGGTCCCCATGAGGAGAGAGCCTTAGCTAGGGTTCGGGTTCGGTCCAGGGTCGACGCCAGGGCCGAAGCGACTCCGGTGTCGTGATCTCCCTCGAGGGCTGACGTGAGGGCCCATGCCAGGAGGCGGCTCAAATGCAGTATTAGGTGTCGAGGCAGGCTTAGGTTTCGGTGGAGGGTCCTGGTTCGGGGTAGGGTTAGGGTTAGGGTTAGGTCCCAAGAAGTTCCAGACTCCGAACTCACAGCAGGGCAGTGTTCTTTCCGAAGGGCTTAGTTGCGGGGACAAAGGACGGTGCCGGTCAGGGTCCCTCTTTGGCTGCCAAGATGACACACGGCGATAAGCCCCTGGTCGAGGAGGCCTCCGGAATCCTCTTGAGAGCTGCAGCCGGGCCTGGGAAACGACATGGTGAGCTTCCAGGTTCCTTGGCAAGTCAGCCTGCACCGCGTCAGGACCCCAGGCTCATGATTTTGTCCGACCTTCGAATTGGGTCCCCATGCGGAGAGAGCCTTATCTAGGTTTAGGGTTCGGTCCAGGAACGTCGCCAGGGCCGAAGCGACTCCGGTCTCGTGTTCTCCCTCGAGACCTGAATTGAGGGCCCATTCAAGAAGGCGGCTCAAATGCAGGAATAGGGATCGAGGCTGGCTTAGGTTTTGGTGGGGGTTCCTGTTTCGGGGTAGGGTTAGGGTTAGGGTTAGGTCCCAGGAGGTTCCAGGCGCTGAACCAAAAGCAGGGCAGTGGTCTCCCCGAAGGGCTGAGTTGAGGGCACAAGGGACGGTGCCGGTCAGGGTCCCTCCCTGGCTGTCAAGGCCACACACGTCGATAAGCCCCTGGTCGAGGAGGCCTCCGGAATCCTCTCGGGAGCTGCAGCCGGGCCTGGGAATCGACATGGTGCGATTCCAAGTTCCATGCCGAGTCAGCCTGCACCGCTTCTGGACCCCAGGCGCGTGATGCTGTCCGAACTTGGAATTGGGTCCCCATGAGGAGAGAGCCTTAGCTAGGGTTAGGGTTCGGTCCAGGGACGTCGCCAAGGCCGAAGCGACTCCGGTCTCGTGATCTCCCTCGAGGGCTGAAGTGAGGGCCCATGCCAGGAGGCGGCTCAAATGCAGGATTAGGTCTCGAGGCAGGCTTAGGTTTCGGTGGATGGTCCTGGTTCGGGGAAGGGTTAGGGTTAGGGTTAGGTCCCAGGAGGTTCCAGGCGCTAAACTCACAACAGGGCAGTGGTCTCCCCGAAGGGCTGAGTTGAGGGCACAAGGGACGGTGCCGGTCAGGGTCCCTTTTTGGCTGCCAAAACCACACACGGCGTTAAGCCCCTGGTAGAGGAGGCCTCCGGAATCATCTCGGGAGCTGCAGCCGGGCCTGGGAAACGACATGGTGAGCTTCCAGGTTCCTTGCCGAGTCAGCCTGCACCGCTTCTGTTCCCTATGCCCGTGATGCTGTCCTACCTTGGAATTGGGTTCCCATGAGAGGAGAGCCTTAGCTAGGGTTAGGGTTCGGTCCAGGGACGATGCCAGGGACGAAGCGACTCCGCTCTCGTGATCTCCCTCGAGGGCTGAAGTGAGGGCCCATGCCAGAAGGCGGCTCAAATGCAGGATAAGGGAACGAGGCAGGCTTAGGTTTCAGTGGAGGGTAACGGTTCGGGGAAGGGTTAGGGTTAGGGTAGGTCCCAAGAGGTTCCAGACGCCGAACGCACAGCAGGGCAATGTTCTTTCCGAAGGGCTTAGTTGCGGGCACAAAGGACGGTGCCGGTCAGGGTCCCTCATTGGCTGCCAAGACGACACACGGCGATAAGCCCCTGGTCGAAGAGGCCTCCGGAATCCTCTCGGGAGCTGCCGCCGGGCCTGGGAAACGACATGGTGAGCTTCCAGGTTCCTTGGCAAGTCAGCCTGCACTCTTCAGACCCCAGGCGCGTGATGCTGTCCGACCTTGGAAATGGGTCCCCATGACGAGAGAGCCTTAGCTAGGGTTAGGGTTCGGTCCAGGGACGACGCCAGGGCCGAAGCGACTCCGCTCTCGTGATCTCCCTCGATGGCTGAAGTGAGGGCCCATGCCGGAAGGCGGCTCAAATGCAGGATAAGGGAACGAGGCAGGCTTAGGTTTCGGTGGAGGGTAACGGTTCAGGGTAGGGTTAGGGTTAGGGTTAGTTCCCAGGAGGTTCCAGGCGCCGAACCCACAGCCGGGCCGTGGTCTCCCCGAAGGGCTGAGTTGAGGGCACAAGGGACGGTGCCGGTCAGGATCCCTCTTTGGCTGCCAAGGCCACACACGTCGATAAGCCCCTGGTCGAGGAGGCCTCCGGAATCCTCCCGGGAGCTGCAGCCGCGCCTGGGAAAGACATGGTGAGCTTCCAGGTTCCTTGCCGAGTCAGCCTGCACCACTTCTGGTCCCCAGGCGCGTGATGCTGTCCGACGTTGCGATTGGGTCCCCATGAGGAGAGAGCCTTAGCTAGGATTAGTGTTCGGTCCAGCGACGACACCAGGGCTGAAGCGACTCCGGTCTCATGATCTCCCTCGAGGACTGAAGTGAGGGCCCATGCCAGAAGGCGGCTCAAATGCAGGATAAGGGATCGAGGCAGGCTTAGTTTTCGGTGGAGGGTAACGTTTCGGGGTAGGGTTAGGGTTAGGGTTAGGTCCCAGGAGGTTCCAGGCGCCGAACCCACATCAGGGCAGTGGTCTTCCCGAAGGGCTGAGTTGAGGGCACAAGGGACGGTGCCGGTCAGGGTCCCTCTTTGGCTGTAAAGGCCACACACGTCGATAAGCCCATGGTCGAGGAGGCCTCCGGAATCCTCTCGGGAGCTGCAGCCGGTCCTGAGAATCGACATGGTGAGATTCCAGGTTCCTTGCTGAGTCAGCCTGCACCGCTTCTGGACCCCAGACGCGTGATGCTGTCCGACCTTGGAATGGGGATCCCATGCGGAGAGCCTTGGCTAGGGTTATGGTTCGGTCCAGGGACGTCGCCAGGGCCGAAGCGACTCCGATCTCGTGACCTCCCTGGAGGTCTGAAGTGAGGGCCCATGCCAGAAGGTGGCTCAAATTCAGGGTTAGGGATCGAGGCTGGCTTAGGTTTCGGTGGAGGGTCCTGGTTCGGGGTAGGGTTAGGGTTAGGGTTAGTTCCCAGGAGGTTCCAGGCGCCGAACCCACAGCCGGGGCGTGGCTCCCCGAAGGGCTGAGTTGAGGGCACAAGGGACGGTGCCGGTCAGGGTCCCTCTTTGGCTGCCAAGGCCACACACTTCGATAAGCCCCTGGTCGAGGAGGCCTCCGGAATCCTCCCGGGAGCTGCAGCCGCGCCTGGGAAAAGACATGGTGAGCTTCCAGGTTCCTTGCCGAGTCAGCCTGCACCACTTCTGGTCCCCAGGCGCGTGATGCTGTCCGACCTTGGAATTGGGTCCCCATGAGGAGAGAGCCTTAGCTAGGGTTAGTGTTCGGTCCAGCGACGACACCAGGGCTGAAGCGACTCCGGTCTCATGATCTCCCTCGAGGACTGAAGTGAGGGCCCACGCCAGAAGGCGGCTCAAATGTAGGCTAAGGGATCGAGGCAGGCTTAGTTTTCGGTGGAGGGTAACGTTTCGGGGTAGGGTTAGGGTTAGGGTTAGGTCCCAGGAGGTTCCAGGCGCCGAACCCACATCAGGGCAGTGGTCTCCCCGAAGGGCTGAGTTGAGGGCACAAGGGACGGTGCCGGTCAGGGTCCCTCGTTGGCTGTCAAGGCCACACACGTCGATAAGACCCTGGTCGAGGAGGCCTCTGGAATCCTCTCGGGAGCTGCAGCCGGGCCTGGGAAACGACATGGTGAGATTGCAAGGTCCATGCCGAGTCAGCCTGCACCGCTTCTGGACCCCAGGTGCGTTATGCTGTCCGACCTTGGAATTGGGTCCCCATGAGGAGAGAGCCTTAGCTAGGGTTAGGGTTCAGTCCAGGGACGTCGCCAGGGCCGTAGCAACTCCGGTCTCGTGATCTCCCTCGAGGGCTGAAGTGAGGGCCCATGCCAGGAGGCGGTTCAAATGCAGGATTAGGTGTCGAGGCAGGCTTAGGTTCCGGTGGATGGTCCTGGATCGTGGTAGGGTTAGGGTTAGGGTTAGGTCCCAGGAGGTTCCAGGCGCTGAACTCACAGCAGGGCAGTGGTCTCCCCAAAGGGCTGAGTTGAGGGCACAAGGGACGGTGCCGGTCAGGGTCCCTCTTTGGCTGCCAAGACCACACACGTCGAAAAGCCCCTGGTCGAGGAGGCCTCCGGAATCCTCTCGGGAGCTGCAGCCAGGCCTGGGAAACGACATGGTGAGCTTCCAGGTTCCTTGCCCAGTCAGCCTGCACCGCGTATGGACCCCAGGCGCGTGGTGTTGTCAAACGTTGCAATTGGGTCCCCATGGGGGAGAGCCATAGCTTGGCTTAGGGTTCGGTCCAGGGATGTCTCCAGGGAGGTGGCATAGGGGGATGGGTTCAATGGGTGATGGGCTATGGAGGGCACTAGTAGTGAGGATCACTGGGTGTTGTATGTAAGTGATGGATGACTACATTCCTTACCTGAAGCTAACATTACACTGCATGTTAACCAACTGGAATTTAAATAAAAACTTGAAAAATGAGTACAAAAAAAACACATAAATACGTTTAAACTGCTCTAAATAAATACATGTTAAAAAGGAAAAAGGAAACTCATGTGAGGATGTCAATAGACACAGAACAAGCGTTCTGAGAAACTTTGGTATCCATTTGTGGTAAAAATCTCTTTAAAATTCTGTGTAGAAGGGTCAGATCTCAACATAACGAAGGCCATGTATGTGAAGCCCACAGCTAATGTCATACTCAGTAGTGAAATTGTGAACGATTTTCCGCTAAGATCAGGCACAAGACAAGGATTCCCTAGATATGTGAAGGGGATTGGATGATGCAGGCTTCTGGTTATGCAATGAATGAATCACAGATAGAAGATATAGCATAGGGCACATAGAGAATGGTACTGGAGTAGGGATGCATGGTGACAGATGACAGCTACACCTGTGTTAGCGTAGCAGAATGTATACATTTGCCAATGACTATGTTTTTCATATGAAACTAATGTAACATAGTGTGTCAGCTATTCCCAAATAATATGTTGTTTTTTTTTAACTAGGTAAAGGACTGAAATAAAAAGTTTAATATAAAAGAACCTGTTAATATCTAATCAAGAAATGCAGTGAAGTTCCAAAGTATAAAGTCACCATATCAAATTCTGTATCATTCCTATACACTAACCCAATTATCTGAGAAGAAGTAAAGAAAACAATCCCATTTATAGCATCAAAAACAATAAAAATTATAGCAATACCGTTAGCCAAGGAAATGAAAATCTCTCTACAGAAAACTATAAATCCTGTGTGCAGGAATGGAAGAAATTCAATTTGGGTGAAAGAAAGGGGAGAACACACAAGTCAGTGAAAAGCCATCCCATGTCCAACTTTCGGAGGAATTAATACAGATACAATGTCCATATTACCCAAAGCCCAGAAATAAATAAAAATGTTGAAAAAAATTAAAAAAAAAAGATATTATTCGTGACTTTTCAGATAAGCTTTCAAAACCAAGAAGGTGATGCTAGAGAATCTGGTATGAATGGAAATTCGCAGATTCTCAATGAGGAATGATTTTTCATTTTTAATATTTCTTTTTTTGAGAGAACCCGAGCTGGGGAGGGGGATAGAGTGGGAGACACCGAATTGAGGCAGGCTCGAGGCTCTGAGCTCTCAGGACAGAGGCTGATGCAGGGCTCAAACTCATGGACTGCCAAATCCTGACTTGACTCAAAGTCGGACGCTTCACCGACTAAGCCACCCAAGCGCCCCAGGAAGGATAGTTTAGTGGCAAAGAAGAAGAAATTAAAGATAGTGTAAAGGATGTCTCTTTTTAATTGAAATATTGTTCACACATTCGTTGTGTTAGTTTTCGGCATACATTGTAGTCATTCCATTTGTCTTTACATTATGTTGTACTCAACCACAAGTGTAGCTATCCTGTGAAAGCATGCAACAATATTGTTACAGGATTGACTCCATTCCATTGGCTGTCCCTTGTATCCCTAGGACTCATACACTCCATCGCTGGACGCCGGTATCTCTCTCTCTCAAAGGTGTCCATTCTTTATCTAACCTAAGTATTTTGGTGGTAAACAAAATTACTTCTTGTTCAGCATGTGTAAATCGGAGGTCTATTTTTCTGTGAATATTGCTTAAAACATTACCAATGATGTCGTTACTTTAATAAATTCGGTTTCATTCTTCACTCACAAGAAAGAGAAGGAAAAGATTTTGTGTCCCAGGCCCTGTCACTAAAACCTTCCCAACGAGGAGAACAGGCTTAGTTGCCCAGAGCACCTTCGGTCTCTCAGCTGAGCAACCAGGGCCTTCCACATTGAAGGAATTCCCATGGTGGCCAGCAGAGAGAGCTCAAGCACCACAGACCCCCGAGGGGCGGGTTCCTCTGCTTGGCAGTGATAGCCAGCAGAGGGCGCACCATCTGCTTTTCTGACTCAGGGCACCTCAGAGCAGGAAGCGCTTTCATTGCTCTCAGAGGACTCAGACCTCTGCTGGTGCCTGAGTACAGAGAGCAGAGCTGCATTTCCAGCAGGTTCTGCCACCCTCCCCAGGGGAGACCTTGGAAGCTTAGCAGCAACTTGGCATCTCCTGAGTCGCCAGAGAGAAGCTGCCTTGTTGTACTGTCTGCTGAGGAGGGGGCGCCGGGTGGCTTCCCTGGTCAAGCTGGTCGCTGAGCTGCACAGGCCTTTCCATTTTCTGGGCTGTTCCCGTGTTTCATTCCACCCCTTCCCGGACAGTGTTTGCACAAGACGTATTTTACTAAAGGACTTGTGGATTCCGGGGTCCCACGACATCACCTCATAGATGCAGTCGATGGTGTGTTCCAGATCCAGGCTTGTTTCCGACAAGGAACCCTAACAGAAATTCAGAAGCACGGGAGCTGCATTCAATTAGGACGTGGATCCATGAAATGCTCGTCTCACGACCTTCTAGAAGAAGGAGCTGGGACCCATGTTCCGAGTCCTGCTGGACCCAGAGGCCAAGGTAAGGGCACAAACTGTCCCACATATCATACATGCTTTTTTAAAAATTTCATGGTTATTTTTCCAACCTAGTGAAGTGATTGAACACTACCGAAAACCCGGTAGGTAAGTCTCATTAACCTTATGTTATCTTTTAATTTAAATTCCACTGAGTGAAGACACAGTGTAATAGTAGTTTCAGGTGTCCAATATAGAGCAACACTTCCACACGTCACCCGGTGCTCATCCCAGGTGCACTTCTGAATCCCCATCAGCTGTTTCACCCATTCCCTCACCTCGCTGTGGAACTCCCCAGTTTGTTTCCTAGTTAAGAGTCCATTGGTCTCCTCTCCCCGCCCCTTTCTTTTGTTTTCTTGCCATGTGTTAGCGAAATCATTGGGTATTTGTCTTTCTCCGACAGGCTTATTTCACCCAGCATAACATTCTCTCTCACCATCCACCTTGTGGCAAATTGCAAGATTTCATGTTTTTACGGCTAAATCATATTACATTCCATAGACCACATCTCAATTTATTCATCCGTTGATGGGTGCTTGGATAGTTTCTGTCATTTGGCTATTGTAGAAAACGCTGCTGTAAACATCACGGTGCATGTATCCCTTTGAAGATTTTGTATTCTTTGTGGAAATACCTTGTAGTGAAGTTGCTGGATTGTAAGGTACTTCTATTTCTAGTTTTGTTTTGTTTTTGGACATCTCCATGTGGTTTTCCAGAGTGGCTGCAGCAGTTTGCATTCCTACCCACAGTGCAAGAGGGTTATTCTTTCCCCACATCCATGGCAACACCTGCTGTGTCATCCTTCATTGATTTTAGCCATTGTGACAGATGTGATGTGTTCTCTCATTGTACTTTCGAATTGTATCTCCCTGAAGATCAGTATTGTTGAGCATTTTTTCATGTGTCTCTTGGCCATGTATATGTCTTCCTTCGGGAAATGTCCACTCGTGTCTTCTGCCCATTTTTAATCAGATTTCTCATTTTTTGGGTGCTGTATAACTGTATATATTTTGGACACTATCCCTGTATCCGATGTCGTTTGCAAATATCATTCTGTTGATGTTTTCGTTTTGTTGATTATTTCCTTGGTGACGGAAGGTTTTAATTTTTATAAAGTCTCATTATTTTTGCTTGCGTTTCCCTTACCTCTAGAGATATATCTACAAAGACGTTTGTACAGGCAATGTCAAGTAAGATACTACCCGTGTTATCCTCTGGGATTTTTATGGTTTCAGGTTTCACATAGAGGTCTTTGTCCATGTTGGATTTATTTTTGTGTATGTTGTAAGACAGTGGTCCGTTGTTTTTGTTTTGTTTTGCAGATTGCTTTCCAGTTTTTCCAAAACCATATATTGAGGAGCCTTTTTTTAAATTTATGTATTTATTTTTGAGAGAGAGAGAGAGAGAGAGAGAGAGAGAGAGAGCATGCAGAAGAGGGGCAGAGAGATATGGAGAGAGAGAATCCCACGCATGCTCTGCACTGCCCTGAGATCATGACCTGAGCTGAACCCACCATCACACGCTTTCTTGACTGGGCCACCCATGTGTCCCAAGACTATCTTTTTTTTCCATTGGATGTTCTTTCCTGCTTTGTTGAGATTGAATTGACCATAGAGGTGTGAGTTTATTTCTGGGTGTCCATGCTATTGATCTACGCATATGAGTTTGTTGTTGTTGTTACTTTTTGTTGTGGTTTTGTCAGTACTGTTCAGTACGGACATACGGATCATACTGTTCTGATCAGTATAGCTTTGTAATATAACCTAAAGTCTGGAATTGTGATGTCTCCAGCTTTGCTTTTCTTCTACAAGTTTGTGTTGGCTGTTTGGGGACATTTGTCATTCCATACACATGTTGAGATTATTTGTTCTTGTTCTGTGACAAATGTTTTTGTTAGCGTGATATCCCTATCACACTTCATTTCATTATATGTGTAGATTGCTTTGAGGAGTGTAGACATTTTAACAGTATTTTGTGCTTCCCATCCAGGAACATGAAATGTATGTCCATTTCTTTGTGTCCTCTTCCATTTATTTCATCAGTGTTTCATAGCCTTTAGAGTACAGGTGTTTCACCTCTTTGGTTAGGTTTATTCCTGGTTTCTTGTGGTATTTGTGAGCCTGTCAATGGTTTTGATCCCTTACTTTCTCTCTGTGTTAATTCATGATTTGTGTTAGAAATTCAATACATCTATCTTCCTTGATTTCTGTAGATTGTGACTTGTCGAATTCATATATCGATCCTAGCAATTTTTAAGCGAGCCTTTCATGCTTTTTATAGAACCTATCATGTCAGTTCCAAACAGCGAAAGTGCTACTTCTTCCTTGCCGATTTGGATGCCTCTTATTTCTTTTTGTTGTCTGAGTGCTGTGGTTCGGGTTTCCCGTACTATGTGGGATAACAGTGGTGAGAGGGGTCATTCCTAGCTTGTCCCTGACTTTGGAAGAAAAACTTTCAATTCTTACCCATTGAGGATGAGACGAGCTGTGGGTTTTTCATAGACGACCTTTATTATGTGTAGGTAGGTTGAGTCTCAATGTAGTTTGCTGAGGGTTTTTATCATGAATGGATGTGACATTTTATCAAATAGTTTCCCTGCATCTGTTGAAAGCATCCTATTGTTCTTATGCTTTCTTCTATTACTGTGGTGCATCATGTTGATTGATATGTGAATGTGGAACCACGCTTGCAGCCCAGGAATATATCCCACTTGATTATGGGAAATGATTCTATCAATGTATTGTTGACTTTAATTTGAAGGTATTTTAATGAGAATTTCGGCATACATAGACATCAGGCTATTGCTCTGCAGTTTTATTTAAAATTTTTTAAACATCTTTTTAAATGCTTATTTCTTTCCTTAGATAGTGTACATAAAAGTGAGGGAGGGGCAGAGAGACAGGGAGAGAGAGAATCCTGGCCACGCCCCACACTGTCATGGCAGGGCCCACCGTGGGACTGGAACCCACGTACCGCAAGATATTGTCCTCATCCAAAATTAAGAGTTGGACAGTAAACCGACCGACCCACACAGGCGCCGCTGCAGTTTTTGGCTTTAGTGGAGGCTTCATCTCGTTTTGGTATCAGGGTAATGATGCCTCATACGATGAATTTGTAAGTTTTCCTTCTTTTTTTATTTTGTAATAATTCGAGGAGAATACCTATTACCTCTTCCTTGAATGGATGGTAGAATTCATCCATGAAGCCATCTGGCCATGAACTCTTGTGTTGGGGGGAGATTTTTTTAATTACTGATGGGGTATCTTTCTGTTTTCAGATTTTAGGTATCTTCCTGTTTCAGTTTTCGTAGTGTGTGAGTTTCTACGAAGTTGTCCATTTTTTTCAGAGTGTCCAATTTGTTGCATATAGATGTTCATAATATTATCTTCTAATTGTATTTTTGTGGTGTTGACTGTCACTTCTCCTTTCTTATTTGTGATTTCATTTATTTGAGTCCTTTCTGTCTTCTTTGTGAAGAGTCTGCCTAGGAGGTTTTCAAGTTGATTACTGCATTCAATGAACCAGCCCCTGGTTTCATTGATTTGGTCTAGTGTCTTTTTGGTTTCTATATTCCTTATTTCTGCCCTAAACTCTATTATTTCCTTCCTTCTGCTGCTCTTTTTCTCATTCCTTCAGGTGTAAGTTAGGATTCTTTGAGAGTTTTCTTGCTCTTTAAGGTAGGCTTGTATTGCTATATACTTCCATCATAGACTGCTTTTGCCGCATTCCAAAGGGTTTTACCAGTGTATTTTCATTTTCATTTGTTTCAGTGTATTTTCTCATTGATTTCCTGTTTGACCCATTCATTTAGTAGCAGGTTACTTAACCTCCCTTTATTTGTGGCCTTCCCGCCCCCCCCCCCCGCCCTCTTTTTGTGGTTGACTTCAAGTTTCCTAGCTTTGTGGTTAGAAAAGATGCTTGGTCTGATCTCTGTCGTTGGGTACCTCTTGAGGCCTGATTTGTGACCTAGAATGTGATCAATTCTGGAGAACGGCCCGGGTATGCTTGAAAAGAATGTGTACTCTGGCATTTTAGTATGGAGTGTTCTGAATATATCTGTTAAACCCTTCTGGTCCAGTGTGTCATTCAAAGCCATTGTTTCCTTGTTGACGTTCTGTTTATAGGTTCTGTCCATTGATGTGAGTGATGTGTTAAAGTTCTCTACTATCATCATCATATTATAAATGAGTTCCTTTACGGTTGTTGCTAAATGTTTTGTATACTTGGTGATCGCATGTTGGGTGCATCGAAATTTACAATCATTGGATCTTCTTGTTTGGCTGTCCCCTTTAGTATCAGATCATGTCTGTCTTCATCTCTTGTTATAGCTGTATGTATGTATGTATGTATGTATGTATTTTAATTTAAGTCTTAGTTGACATACAGTGCATTCTCGGGTTTAGGAGTAGAATTCGGTGATTCATCCTTTACATACAACACCCAGTGCTCATCACAACAAGTGCTCTCCTTAATACTCGTCCTCCATCTAGCCCAGCGCTGACCCATCTCCCTCCATCAACTTTCACTTTTTTTTCCTCTAACATTAAGAGACTCATGTGGTTTGTTACCAGGCTTCTCTTTTCCTGGCTCCTTCCTTAGTTTTCATGTGTTTTGTTTCTTTACTTCCACATGAGTGAAATCATATATGTGTCTTTCTCTGATTGACGTATTTCACGTAGCATAATACATTCGAGCTCCATCCACATCGTTGCAAATGGCAAGATTTCATTCTTCTTGAAGCTGAGTTATATTTCATTGTATATACGTATGTATGTATATATGAACATACACGTATGTCCATATGCATATACATACGTATACATACACACACCGCAACTTCTTTACACCTTCCTCAGTTGATGGATACTTGGGCTTTCTCCATAGTTGGGCTACTGTTGATAATTCTGCTATAAATATTGGGTGCATGCATTGTCACTCTTAGGTATTTACCCAAAGGGTACCAAAATAGAGTCTCGGCTTTAAAGTTTATTTTGCCTGATATAAGTATGGCTACTGGCTTTCTTTTGACATTATTGGCATGATAAATATTTCTTCATTCCCTCACTTCAAATCTGCAGGAGACTTGGGGCGCCTGGGTGGCTCAGTCGGTTAAGGGGCCGACTTCGGCTCAGGTCATGATCTCGTGGTCCGTGAGGTCGAGCCCCGCGTCGGGCTCTGTGCTGACAGCTCAGAGCCTGGAGCCTGTTTCAGATTCTGTGTCTCCCTCTCTCTGACCCTCCCCCGTTTATGCTCGGTCTCTCTCTGTCTCAAAAATAAATAAACATTAAAAGATTAAAAAAAATAAGAAATCTGCAGGAGACTTAAGTCCAAATAAGGCTTTGTAGGCAGCATCTAGATAGACATTGTTTTTTGTTTGCTTGTTTGTTTGTTTGTTTTGTCCATTCTGACGCCCTATCCAATGTCTTTGGATTGGAGCATTTAGTCCATTTATAGTCAGAGTGATTATTGCTAGGTATATATTTAGTCCCATTCTAGTAGTTGATTTGTCATTGTTTCTTGATGTTTTCTCTGATCCTTTCTTGTCTGTAACACTTTTAGTCTTTCCTTTCCACTCAAGAGCCCGACTTAAATATTCTTTTCTTTTGACTGGTGGTACATTTCTTTACTTATTTTTAATATTTCTTCTTTTTAAAATTTAGGGCCAAGTTAGTTACCTTATAGAGGAATACAGTTTCAGCAGTAGAATTTAGTGATCCATCAAGTACAAAATATACCCAATACTTATCCCAAGGTCCACCCCTAATGCCCGTCACCCGTTTAGCCAATACCCCTATTCAGTAACCCTCCAGGAACCCTGAGGTTCTTCCCTCTATTTAACAGTTTCTTATCATTTGACTCCCTCTTTGTATGTATCTTATTTTTGCTTTCCTTGCACTATGTTCATCAGTTTTATTAAATTCGACAGATGAGAGTAATCATAGGGTGTGTGTCGTTCTCTGACATATTTTGCTTAGCTTAAGAAAGTCTGGTTCCATCCACGTTGATGCAAAGAGCGAGATTTCATTCTTTTTGGTCGCCGAGTGATAGTCCATTGTATGCATATACCATATCTTCTTTATCCATTCATCTGTCAGTGGTCATTTGGGCTCTTTGCATAACTTAGCTATTGTTGAGAATGCTGCTATAAATATTGGAGTACACGTGCCACTTCGAGTCAGCGTTAGTGTATCTTTTGGATAAATACGTAGTAGTGCAATTGCTGGGTCCTAGTGTAGTTCTATTTTTTGTTTTTGTGACGAATCTCCATACTATTGTCCAGAATGGCTACACCACTTTGCATTCGCACCAGCATTGCAAAAGGGTTCCCTTTCCCTGCATCCTTGCAAACATCTGTCATTTCCGGAGATGCTAATTTTAGCCATTCTGATAGGTGTGAGGGGATATCTCATTGTGGGTTTCATTTGTATTTCAGTGATGACCAGTGAGATTGAGCATCTTTTCATGTGTGACCGATCTGGATGTCATCTTTCTTAAGGTGTCTCTTCATGTCTTTTGCCCATTTCTTCACTGGATTATTTGGTTTCTGGGTGTTGAGTGTGATCAGTTTTTATAGATTTTGGATACTAACCCTATATCTGATATGTCACCTGCAAATATCTTCTCCCATTTCATTCAGTTGCCTTTTAGTTTAGCTGATTTTGTCCCCTGCTGTGCAGAAGCTTTTTATCTTCAGGACCCAATAGTTCATTGTGGTTTGTATTGCCCTTGTTTCTGGAGACATGACAAGCGAGAAGTTGCTGCGGCCAGGATCAAGGAGGTACATTGCCTGTTATCTCCTCTAGGATGTTGATGGTTCCTGACTTACAGTTAGATAATTCATCCATTTTGAGGTGTGTGTGTGTGTGTGTGTGTGTGTGTGTCGTTTAAGAACAGTGTCCAGTGTCATCCTTCTCACTGTCCAGTATTCTTAGTACCATTTGCTGAAGAGACTCTTATTCCATTGGATATTCTTTCTGTGTTAACAAAGATTACTCACATTATGTTTGAGGGTATATTTCTGGGTTCCATATTCTGTTCCATTGACGTCTGTCTCCGTTTCTGTGCCTGTATATACTGTCTTGATGAATGCAGCTTTCTAATACACCATAAATCCAAAATAGTCATGTTTCCACCTTTGTTTTCTCTTTCAACATGACTTTAGTTTTTGGTATCTTTTCTGGATCCTTACACATTTTAGGGTTGTTTGTTCTAGCTCTGTGGAGAAAGCTCGTGTTTTTTGATAGGGATTGCATTGAGTGTGTCGATTGCTTTGGTAGTATTGACATCTTAACAATGTTTGTTCTTCTTCTTTTTTTTTTCAACGTTTATTTATTTTTGGGGGACAGACAGAGACAGAGCATGAACCGGGGATTGGCAGAGAGAGAGGGAGACACAGAATAGGAAACAGGCTCCAGGCTCTGAGCCATCAGCCCACAGCCTGACATGGGGCTCGATATCACGGATCGCGAGATCGTGACCTGGTAGAAGTCGGACGCTTAACCGACTGTGCCACCCAGACACCCCAAATGTTTGTTCTTCTAATACGTGAGCATGGAATGTTTTCCATTTCTCCGGGTTTCTTCAATTTTTCTCATAGACGATTTATGGTTTCTTGCTTACATCCCCATTGGGAGAGAGTCTGAGCTAGGGTTAGGGTTGGGTCCAGGACGTTGCCAGGGCCAAAGCAACTCCAGTCTCGTGATCTCCCTAGAGGAATGAAGTAAGGGACCAGGAGACAGCGGGGGTCAATTGTTTGATTAGGTTTCAAGATCGGGTTAGGATTCGGTTGAGGTTTCCGTTAGGGTTAGGGATTGGGTTAGGACCCAAGAGGCCCCAGGTACTGAGCCCACAGCAGGGCAGTGGTCACCCGAATGGGCTAAGTAGAGGGCACAGGGGAGAGGGCCGGGAAGGTTCAGTCTTTGGCTTCCTGGCCATGCAACTCTATGGGCCACTGGTCCGGTAGGCCTCAGGAATTCTCTCAGACAACTGCAGCCGGGCCTGCAGAATGACATTGTGAGGTTCCAGGCACCATGCTGAGGGACACTGCCCCGCTTCTGGAACCCCAGGCATGTGGTGTTGCCAGACCATGCGATTGGGTCCACAAGGGGTGAGAGCCTTAGCTACGGTTAGTGTTTGGACCAGGGACGTAGCCAGGATCGAAGTGACTCCTGTCTCGAGATCTCCCTCGAGAGATGAAGTGAGGGCTCATGTGAAGGTGAGGTTAAGATGAAGGGATAGGGTTCAAGTCCGGCTGAGGATTAGGAGGAGGGTCTCGTTAAGGGTAGGGTTGGGGTTACGTCCCAGGAGGCCCCAGGTGCTGAAGCGAGAACACTTCAGCGGTCTCTCCGAAGGACTGAGTTCAGGGCACAAGGGAGAGTTCCGGGCAGGGTCAGACTCTATGAGCACCTGGCCGGGGAAGACTCAGGAATTCTCTCTGGCAGCTGCAACAGGCATGGGAAACGATATGGTGAGCTTCCAGATACCATACCAGGTGACCATGCAACCCATAATGACCCAAGGCGTATGGTGTTGTGAGACGTAGGGATTGGGTCCCCATGGGGAGAGAGCCTAAGCTAGGGGTAGGTTTCGGTAAAGGGACATCGCCAGGCCCATAGCGACTCCAGGCTCGTGACCTCCCTCAGGAATAATTGAGGGCCCATGCCAGAAGGTGGCTCAAGTGCAGGGTTAGGGTTCGAGGCATGCTTAGATTACTGTGGAGGGACCCGGTTAGAAGTGGCGTTAAGGTTAGGGTTACGTCCCAGGAGGCTCCAGGCACGGAACCTACAGCAAAACGATGGTCTCCCCGAAGGGCTGAGTTGAGGGCACAAGGGATGGTGCTAGTCAGGATCCGTCTTTGGCTGCCAAGGCCACATGCGTCGAACGGCCCCTGAACGAGGAGCCTCTGGAATCCTCTAGGGCAGCTGTAGTGAGGCCTGTGAAACGACATGGTGAGCTTCCAGGTTCCATGCCATGTGAGCCTGCACCGCTTCTGGACCCGAAGCACGTGGAGTTTTCAGATGTTGGAATTGGATCCCCATGGGGACTGAGCGTTAGATAGGGTTAGAATTCGGTCCAGGGACATGGCCAGGTTCGAAACGACAGCGGTCTCGTGATCTCGTTTAAGGCTGACGTGAGAGCCCATGCCAGAAGGAGGCTCACTTGCAGGGTCAGTGATCAAGGCAGGCCAAGGTTTTGGTGGAGGGTCCCGGGTTGGGGTAGGGTTAGGGTTAGGGTTAGGACCATGAGATTCCAGGCGCCGAACACACAGCAGGGCAGTGGTCTCCCCGAGGGGCTAAGTTGAGGGCACAAGGGAAGGTGTCGGTCAGGATGACTCTTTGGCTGCCAAGGCCACACACATCGATCCGCCCCTGGAGGAGGAGGCTTCGTGAATCCTCTCAAGGGCTGCAGTCGGGCCTGGGAAACGAAATGGTGAGCTGCCAAATTCCATGCCGAGTAAGGCTGCACAGCTTCTGGACCCCAGGCGCCTAGTATTGTCAGACGTTGGAATTGGGTGCCCTTGGGGAGAGAGCCCACGTAGGGTTAGGGTTCGGTCCAGGGACGTCATTAGGGTTAAAGTGACTCCAGTCTCGTGATCTCCCTCGAGGGCTGAAGTCAGGGCCCATGCCAGAAGGCGACTGAATTGCAGGATTAGGGAACGAGGAGGGCTTAGGTTTTGGTAGAGGGTCCCGGATCGGGGTTTGGTTAGGGTTAGTGATGGGAACCTGGAGGCTCCAGGCGCCGAACCCACAGCAGGGCAGTGGTCTCCCTGAAGGGCTGATTTGAGGGTACAAAGGACTGTGCGGGTCAGGTTCCCTCTTTGGCTGCCAAGGCCACACACGTCGATAAGCCCCTGGTCCAGGAGGCCTCCGGACTCCTATCGGGAGCTGAAGCCGTCCTGGGAAACGTCACGGTGAGCTTCAAGGTTCCTTGCCGAGTCAGACTGCACCGCATCTGGAACCCAGGCGCTTGATGCTGTCAGACCATGGAATTGGCTCCCCATGAGGAGAGAGCTTTAGCTAGGGTTAGGGTTCGTTCCAGGGACGTTGCCAGGGCCGAAGCGACTCCGGTCTCGTGATCTCTTTCCAGGACTGAAGTGAGGGTCCATGCTAGATGCGGCTCAGATGCAGGATTAGGGATCGAGACAGGCTTAGCTTTCGGTGGAGGGTCCCGCATCGGGGTAGGGTTAGGGTTATGGTTGGGTACCTGGAGTCTCCAAGCGCCGAACTCAGAGCAGGGCAGTGGTCTCCCCGAAGGGCTGAGTTGAGGGCACAAGGGACGGTGCCGGTCAGGATCCCTGTTTGACAGCCAAGGCCACACACATGGATAAGCCCCTGGTCGAGGAGGCCTCCAGAGTCGGCTCGGGAGTTGCAGCTGGGCCTGGGAAACGATATGTTGAGATTCCAGGTCCTTGCCGAGTCTGCCTGAACCGCTTTTGGAACCCAGGCGCGTGATGCTGTCCGACCTTGAAATTGGGTCCCATGAGGAAAGAGCCTAGCTAGGGTTCGGGTTCGGTCCAGGTATGTCACCAGGGCCGAAGCGACTCGGGTCTCGTGACCTCCCTCGAGGACTGAAGTGAGGCCCCATGCCAGAAGGCGGCTCAAATGCAGGATTAGGGATCGAGGCAAGTTTTGGTTTCAGTGGAGGGTCCCGGGTAGGGTTAGGGTTAGGTCCCAGGGGGTTCCAGGCGCCGAACCCACAGCAGGGCAGTGGTCTCCCCGAAGGGCTGAGTTGAGGGCACAAGGGACGGTGCCGGTCAGGGTCCCTCCCTGGCTGTCAAGGCCACACACGTCGAAAAGCCCCTGGTCGAGGAGGCCTCCGGAATCCTCTCTGGAGCTGCACCCGGGCCTGGGAAACGACATGGTGAGCTTCCAGGTTCCTTGCCGAATCTGCCTGCACCGCTTCTAGACCCCAGGCGTGTGATGCTGTCCGACCTTGGAAATGGGTCCCCATGAGGAGAGAACCTTAGCTAGGGTTAGGGTTCAGTCCAGGGACGACGCCAGGGCCGAAGCGACTCTGGTCTCGTGATCTCCCGCTTGGGCTGAAGTGAGGGCCCATGCAGAAGGCGGCTCAAATGCAGGATAAGGGAACGAGGCAGGCTTAGGTTTCAGTGGAGGGTACTGGTTCGGGGAAGGGTTAGGGTTAGGGTTAGGTCCCAAGAGGTTCCAGGCGCCAAACCCACAGAAGGGCAGTGGTCTCCCCGATGGTCTGAGTTGAGGGCTCAAAGGACGGTGGCGGTCAGGGTCCCTCTTTGGCTGCCAAGGCCACACACGTCGATAAGCCCCTGGTCGAGGAGGCCTCCAGAATCCTCTCGGGAGCTGTAGCCGGGCCTGGGAAACGACATATTGAGATTCCAGGTTCCGTGCCGAGTCAGCCTGCACCGCTTCTGTTCCCTATGCGCGTGATGCTGTCCGACCTTGGAATTGGGTCCCCATGAGGAGAGAGCCTTAGCTAGGGTTAGGGTTCGGTCCAGGGTCGACGCCAGGGCCGAAGCGACTCCGGTCTCGTGATCTCCCTCGAGGGCTGACGTGAGGGCCCATGCCAGGAGGCGGCTCAAATGCAGTATTAGGTGTCGAGGCAGGCTTAGGTTTCGGTGGAGGGTCCTGGTTCGGGGTAGGGTTAGGGTTAGGGTTAGATCCCAGGAGTTTCCAGGCGCTGAACTCACAGCAGGGCAGTGGTCTCCCCGAAGGGCTGAGTTGAGCGCACAAGGGACGGGGCCGATCAGGGTCCGTCTTTGGCTGCCAAGACCACACACGTCAATAAGCCCCTGGTCGAGGAGGCCTCCGGAATCCTCTCGGGAGCTGCAGCCAGGCCTGGGAAACAACATGGTGAGCTTCCAGGTCCCTTGCCGAGTCAGCCTGCACCGCTTCTGTTCCCTATGCGCGTGATGCTGTCCGACCTTGGAATTGGGTCCCCATGAGGAGAGAGCCTTAGCTAGGGTTAAGGTTCGGTCCAGCGACGTCGCCAGGGCCGAGCGACTCTGGTCTCGTGATCTCCCTCGAGGGCTGAAGTGAGGGCCCATGCCAGGAGGCGGCTCAAATGCAGGATTAGGGATCGAGGCAGACTTAGGTTTCGGTGGAGGGTAACGGTTTGGGTTAGGTTTAGGTTTAGGGGTAGGACCCAGGAGGTTCCAGGCGCCAAACTCACAGCAGGGCAGTGGTCTCTCCGAAGGGCTGAGTTGAGGGCACAAGGGACGGTGCCGGTCAGGGTCCCTCTTTGGCTCAAGGCCACACACGTCGATAAGCCCCCGGTCGAGGAGGCCTCCCTAATCCTCTCTGGAGCTGCAGCCGGGTCTGGGAAACGACATGGTGAGATTCCAAGTTCCATGCCGAGTCAGCCTGCACCGCTTCTGGACCCCAGGCGCGTGATGCTGTCCGACCTTGGAATTGGGTCCCCATGAGGAGAGAGCCTTAGCTAGGGTTAGGGTTCGGGCCAGGGACGTCGCCAGGGCCGAAGCGACTCCGGTCTCGTGATCTCCCTCGAGGCCTGAAGTGAGGGCCCATGCCAGAAGGCGGCTCAAATGCAGGAATAGGGATCGAGGCTGGCTTAGGTTTCCGTGGAGGGTCCTGGTTCGGGGTAGGGTTAATGTTAGGGTTAGATCCCAGGAGGTTCCAGGCGCCGAAACCACAGCCGGGCAGTGGTCTCCCTGAAGGGCTGAGTTGAGGGCACAAGGGACCGTGCCGGTCAGGGTCCCTCTTTGGCTGTCAAGGCCTCACACGTCGATAAGCCCCTGGTCGAGGAGGCCTCCGGAATCCTCTCGGGAGCTTCAGCCGGGCATGGGAAATGACATGGTGAGATTCCAAGTTCCATGCCGAGTCAGCCTGCACCGCTTCTGAACCCCAGGCGCGTGATGCTGTCCGACCTTGGAATTGGGTCCCCGTGAGGAGAGAGCCTTAGCTATGGTTAGGGTTCGGTCCAGGGAAGTCGCCAGGGCCGAAGCGACTCCGGTCTTTTGATCTCCCTCGAGGCCTGAAGTGAGGGCCCATTCCAGAAGGCGGCTCAAATGCAGTAATAGGGATCGAGGCTGGCTTAGGTTTCGGTGGAGGATCCTGGTTCGGGGTAGGGTTACGGTTAGGCTTAGGACCCAGGAGGTTCCAGGCGCCGATCCCAAAGCAGGGCAGTGGTCTCCCCGAAGGGCTGAGTTGAGGGCACATGGGACGGTGCCGGTCAGGGTCCCTCTTTGGCTGCCAAGACCACAGACGTCGATAAGTCCCTGGTCGAGGAGGCCTCCGGAATCCTCTCTGGAGCTGCAGCCGGGCCTGGGAAACGACATGGTGAGCTTGCAGGTTCCTTGCCGAGTAGGCCTGCACCGCTTCTGTTCCCTATGCGCATGATGCTGTCCGACCTTGGAATTGGGTCCCTATGAGGAGAGAGCCTTAGCTAGGGTTAGGGTTCGGTCCAGGGACGATGCCAGGGCCGAAGCGACTCCGCTCTCGTGATCTCCCTCAAGGGCTGAAGTGAGGGCCCATGCCAGAAGGCGGCTCAAATGCAGGATAAGTGAACGAGGCAGGCTTAGGTTTCAGTGGAGGGTAACGGTTCGGGGAAAAGTTAGGGTTAGGGTTAGGTCCCAAGAGGTTCCAGACGCCGAACTCACAGCAGGGCAGTGTTCTTCCCTAAGGGCTTAGTTGCGGGCACAAAGGACGGTGCCAGTCAGGATCCCTCTTTGGCTGCCAAGGCCACACACGTCAATAAGCCCCTGGTCGAGGAAGCCTCCGGAATCCGCTCGGGAGCTGCAGCCAGGCCTGGGAAACGACATGGTGAGCTTCCATGTTCCTTGACGAGTCAGCCTGCACCGCTTCGGGACCCCAGGCGCGTGATGCTGTCTGACCTTGGAATTGGGTCCCCATGAGGAGAGAGCCTAAGCTAGGGTTAAGGTTCGGTCCAGCGAAGTCGCCAGGGCCGAAGCGACTCTGGTCTCGTGATATCCCTTGAGGCCTGAAGTGAGGGCCCATGCCAGGAGGCGGCTCAAATGCAGGATTAGGGATTGAGGCAGGCTTAGGTTTCGGTGGAGGGTAACCGTTCGGGTTAGGGTTAGGTTTAGGGGTAGCACCCAGGAGGTTCCAGGCGCCGAACTCACAGCAGGGCATGATCTCCCCGAAGGGCTGAGTGAGGGCACAAGGGACGGTGCCGGTCAGGGTCCCTTTTTGGCTGCCAAGACCACACACGTCGATAAGCCCCTGGTCGAGGAGGCCTCCGGAATCCTCTCGGGAGCTGCAGCCGGGCCTGGAAAACGACATGGTGAGATTCCAAGTTCCATGCCGAGTCAGCCTGCACCGCTTCTCGACCCCAGGCGCGTGATGCTGTCCGACCTTGGTATTGGGTCCACATGAGGAGAGAGCCTTAGCTAGGGTTAGGGTTCAGTCCAAAGACGTCGCCAGGGCCGAAGCGACTCCGGTCTCGTGATCTTTTTCGAGGGCTGAAGTGAGGGCCCATATCAGAAGGCGGCTCAAATGCAGGATTAGGTGTCGAGGCAGGCTTAGGTTTCGGTGGAGGGTCCTGGTTCGGGGTAGGGTTAGGGTTAGGGTTAGGTCCCAGGAGGTTCCAGGCGCTGAACACACAGCAGGGCAGTGGTCTTCCACAAGGGCTGAGTTGAGGGCACATGGGACGGTGCCGGTCAGGGTCCCTCTTTGGCTGCCAAGACCACACCCGTCGATAAGCCCCTTGTCCAGGAGGCCTCCGGAATCCTCTCGGGAGCTGCAGCCGGGCCTGGGAAACGACATGGTGAGCTTCCAGGTTCCTTGCCGAGTCACTCTGCACCGCTTTTGTTCCCTATGTGCGTGATGCTGTCCGACCTTGGAATTGGGTCCCCATAAGGAGAGAGCCTTAGCTAGGGTTAGGTTCGGTCCAGGGACGATGCGAGGGCCGAAGCGACTCCGCTCTCGTGATCTCCCTCAAGGGCTGAAGTGAGGACCCATACCAGAAGGCGGCTAAAATGCAGGATAAGGGAACGAGGCAGGCTTAGGTTTCAGTGGAGGGTAACGGTTCGGGGAAGTGTTAGGGTTAGGTTTAGGTCCCAAGAGGTTCCAGAGGCAGAACTCACAGCAGGGCAGTGTTCTTCCTGAAGGGCTTAGTTGCGGGCACAAAGGACGGTGCCGGTCAGGATCCCTCTTTGGCTGCCAAGGCCACACACGTCGATAAGCCCCTGGTCGAGGAGGCCTCCGGAATCCTCTAGGGAGCTGCAGCCGGGCCTGGGAAACGACATGGTGAGCTTCCAGGTTCCTTGCCGAGTCAGCCTGCACCACTTCTGGACACCAGGCGCGTGATGCTGTCCGACCTTGAAATTGGGTCCCCATGAGGAGAGAGCCTTAGGTAGGGTTAAGGTTCGGTCCAGCGACGTCGCCAGGGCCGAAGCTACTCTGGTCTCGTGATCTCCCTCGAGGGCTGAAGTTAGGGCCCATGCCAGGAGGCGGCTCAAATTCAGGATTAGGGATTGAGGCAGGCTTAGGTTTCGGTGGAGGGTAACGGTTCGGGTTAGGTTTAGGTTTAGGGGTAGGACCCAGGAGGTTCCGGCGCCGAACTCACAGCAGGGCAGTGGTCTCTCCGAAGGGCTGAGTTGAGGGCACAAGGGACGGTGCCGGTCAGGGTCCCTCTTTGGCCCAAGGCCACACACATCAATAAGCCCCTGGTCGAGGAGGCCTCCCTAATCCTCTCTGGAGCTGCAGCCGGGCCTGGGAAACGACATGGTGAGATTCCAAGTTCCATGCCGAGTCAGCCTGCACCGCTTCTGGACCCCAGGCGCGTGATGCTGTCCGACCTTGGAATTGGGTCCCCATGAGGAGAGAGCCTTAGATAGGGTTAGGGTTCGGTCCAGGGGCGTCGCCAGGGCCGAAGCGACTCCGGTCTCGTGATCTCCCTCGAGGGCTGAAGTGAGGGCCCATGCCAGGAGGCGGCTCAAATGCAGGATTAGGGATCGAGGCAGGCTAGGTTTCGGAGGATGGTCCTGGTTCGGGGTAGGGTTAGGGTTAGGGTTAGTTCCCAGGAGTTTCCAGGCGCTGAACTCACAGCAGGGCAGTGGTCTCCCCGACGGGCTGAGTTGAGGGCACAAGGGACGGTGCCGGTCAGGGTCCCTCTTTGGCTTTCAAGGCTACACACGTCGATAAGCCCCTGGTCGAGGAGGCCTCCGGAATGCTCTCTGGAGCTGCAGCCGGGCCTGGGAAACGACATGGTGAGATTCCAAGTTCATGCCGAGTCAGCCTGCACCGCTTCTGAACCCCAGGCGCTTGATGCTGTCCGACCTTGGAATTGGGTCCCCATGAGGAGAGAGCCTTAGCTAGGGTTAGGGTTCGGTCCAGGGACGTCGCCAGGGCCGAAGCGACTCCGGTCTCGTGATCTCCCTCGAGGGCTGAAGTGAGGGCACATGCCAGGAGGCGGCTCAAATGCAGGATTAGGGATCGAAGCACGCTTAGGTTTCGGTGGAGGGTAACGGTTCGGGTTAGGTTTAGGTTTAGGGGTAGGACCCAGGAGGTTCCAGGCGCCGAACTCACAACAGGGCAGTGGTCTCCCCGAAGGGCTGAGTTGCGGGCACAAGGGACGGTGCCGGTCAGGGTCCCTCTTTGGCTCCAGGCCACACACGTCGATAGGCCCCTGGTCGAGAGGGCCTCCCTCATCCTTTCTGGAGCTGCAGTCGGGGCTGGGACGACATGGTGAGATTCCAAGTTCCATGCCGAGTCAGCCTGCACCGCTTCTGGACCCCAGGCGCGTGATGCTATCTGACCTTGGAATTGGCTACCCATGAGGAGAGAGCCTTAGCTAGGGTTAGGGTTCGGTCCAGGGACGTCGCCATGGCCGAAGCGACTCCGGTCTCGTGATCTCCCTCGAGGGCTGAAGTGAGGGCCCATGCCAGGAGGCGGCTCAAATGCACGATTAGGTGTCGAGGCAGGCTTAGGATTCGGTGGAGGGTCCTGGTTCGGGCTAGGGTTAGGGTTAGGGTTAGGTCCCAGGAGGTTCCAGGCGCTGAACACACAGCAGGGCAGTGGTCTCCCCGAAGGGCTGAGTTGAGGGCACAAGGGACGGTGCCGGTGTGGGTCCCTCTTTGGCTACCAAGACCACACACGTCGAAAAGCCCCTGGTCGAGGAGGCCTCCGGAATCCTCTCGGGAGCTGCAGCCCGGGCTGGGAAACGACATGGTGAGCTTCCAGGTTCCTGGGCAAGTCAGTCTGCACCGTTTCTGGACCCCAGGCTCGTGATGCTGTCCTACGTAGGAATTGGATCCCCATGCGGAGAGAGCCTTAACTAGGGTCAGGGTTCGTTCCAGGGACGTCGCCAGGGCCGAAGCGACTCCGCTCTCGTGGTCTCCCTCGAGGCCTGAAGTGAGGGCCCATTCCAAGAGGCGGCTCAAATGCAGGAATAGGGATCGAGGCTGGCTTAGGTTTCGGTGGAGGGTCCTGGTTCGGGGTAGGGTTAGGGTTAGGGTTAGGTCCCAGGAGGTTCCAGGCGCCGATCCCAAAGTAGGGCAGTGGTCTCCCCGAAGGGCTGGGTTGAGGTCACAAGGGACCGTGCCGGTCAGGGTCCCTCTTTGGCTTTCAAGGCCACACACGTCGATAAGCCCCTGGTCGAGGAGGCCTCCGGAATCCTCTCTGGAGCTGCAGCCCTGCCTGGGAAAGGATATGGTGAGATTCCAAGTTCCATGCCGAGTCAGCCTGCACCGCTTCTGGACCCCAGGCGCGTGATGCTGTCCGACCTTGGAATTGGGTCCCCATGAGGAGAGAGCCTTAGCTAGGGTTAGGGTTCGGTCCAGGGATTTCGCCAGGGCCGAAGCGACTCCGGTCTCGTGATCTCCCTCGAGGGCTGAGGTGAGGGCCCATGCCAGGAGGCGGCTCAAATGCAGGATTAGGTGTCGAGGCAGGCTTAGGTTTCCGTGGAGGGTCCTGGTTCGGGGTAGGGTTAGGGTTAGGGTTAGGTCCCAGGAGGTTCCAGGCGCTGAACTCACAGCAGGGCAGTGGTCTCCCCGAAGGGCTGAGTTGAGGGCACAAGGGACGGTGCCGGTCAGGGTCCCTTTTTGCCTGCCAAGACCACAATCGTCGAAAAGCCCCTGGTCGAGGAGTCCTCCTGAATCCTCTCGGGAGCTGCAGCCGGTCCTGAGAATCGACATGGTGAGATTCCAGGTTCCTTGCTGAGTCAGCCTGCACCGCTTCTGGACCCCAGACGCGTGATGCTGTCCGACCTTGGAATGGGGATCCCATGCGGAGAGCCTTGGCTAGGGTTAGGGTTCGGTCCAGGGACGTCGCCAGGGCCGAAGCGACTCCGATCTCGTGACCTCCCTGGAGGTCTGAAGTGAGGGCCCATGCCAGAAGGTGGCTCAAATTCAGGGTTAGGGATCGAGGCTGGCTTAGGTTTCGGTGGAGGGTCCTGGTTCGGGGTAGGGTTAGGGTTAGGGTTAGTTCCCAGGAGGTTCCAGGCGCCGAACCCACAGCCGGGGCGTGGCCTCCCCGAAGGGCAGAGTTGAGGGCACAAGGGACGGTGCCGGTCAGGATCCCTCTTTGGCTGCCAAGGCCACACACTTCGATAAGCCCCTGGTCGAGGAGGCCTCCGGAATCCTCCCGGGAGCTGCAGCCGCGCCTGGGAAAAGACATGGTGAGCTTCCAGGTTCCTTGCCGAGTCAGCCAGCACCACTTCTGGTCCCCAGGCGCGTGATGCTGTCCGACCTTGGAATTGGGTCCCCATGAGGAGAGAGCCTTAGCTAGGGTTAGTGTTCGGTCCAGCGACGACACCAGGGCTGAAGCGACTCCGGTCTCATGATCTCCCTCGAGGACTGAAGTGAGGGCCCATGCCAGAAGGCGGCTCAAATGTAGGCTAAGGGATCGAGGCAGGCTTAGTTTTCGGTGGAGGGTAACGTTTCGGGGTAGGGTTAGGGTTAGGGTTAGGTCCCAGGAGGTTCCAGGCGCCGAACCCACATCAGGGCAGTGGTCTCCCCGAAGGGCTGAGTTGAGGGCACAAGGGACGGTGCCGGTCAGGGTCCCTCGTTGGCTGTCAAGGCCACACACGTCGATAAGACCCTGGTCGAGGAGGCCTCTGGAATCCTCTCGGGAGCTGCAGCCGGGCCTGGGAAACGACATGGTGAGATTGCAAGGTCCATGCCGAGTCAGCCTGCACCGCTTCTGGACCCCAGGTGCGTTATGCTGTCCGACCTTGGAATTGGGTCCCCATGAGGAGAGAGCCTTAGCTAGGGTTAGGGTTCAGTCCAGGGACGTCGCCAGGGCCGTAGCAACTCCGGTCTCGTGATCTCCCTCGAGGGCTGAAGTGAGGGCCCATGCCAGGAGGCGGTTCAAATGCAGGATTAGGTGTCGAGGCAGGCCTAGGTTCCGGTGGATGGTCCTGGATCGTGGTAGGGTTAGGGTTAGGGTTAGGTCCCAGGAGGTTCCAGGCTCTGAACTCACAGCAGGGCAGTGGTCTCCCCAAAGGGCTGAGTTGAGGGCACAAGGGACGGTGCCGGTCAGGGTCCCTCTTTGGCTGCCAAGACCACACACGTCGAAAAGCCCCTGGTCGAGGAGGCCTCCGGAATCCTCTCGGGAGCTGCAGCCAGGCCTGGGAAACGACATGGTGAGCTTCCAGGTTCCTTGCCCAGTCAGCCTGCACCGCGTATGGACCCCAGGCGCGTGGTGTTGTCAAACGTTGCAATTGGGTCCCCATGGGGGAGAGCCATAGCTTGGCTTAGGGTTCGGTCCAGGGATGTCTCCAGGGAGGTGGCATAGGGGGATGGGTTCAATGGGTGATGGGCTATGGAGGGCACTAGTAGTGAGGATCACTGGGTGTTGTATGTAAGTGATGGATGACTACATTCCTTACCTGAAGCTAACATTACACTGCATGTTAACCAACTGGAATTTAAATAAAAACTTGAAAAATGAGTACAAAAAAAACACATAAATACGTTTAAACTGCTCTAAATAAATACATGTTAAAAAGGAAAAAGGAAACTCATGTGAGGATGTCAATAGACACAGAACAAGCGTTCTGAGAAACTTTGGTATCCATTTGTGGTAAAAATCTCTTTAAAATTCTGTGTAGAAGGGTCAGATCTCAACATAACGAAGGCCATGTATGTGAAGCCCACAGCTAATGTCATACTCAGTAGTGAAATTGTGAACGATTTTCCGCTAAGATCAGGCACAAGACAAGGATGCCCTAGATATGTGAAGGGGATTGGATGATGCAGGCTTCTGGTTATGCAATGAATGAATCACAGATAGAAGATATAGCATAGGGCACATAGAGAATGGTACTGGAGTAGGGATGCATGGTGACAGATGACAGCTACACCTGTGTTAGCGTAGCAGAATGTATACATTTGCCAATGACTATGTTTTTCATATGAAACTAATGTAACATAGTGTGTCAGCTATTCCCAAATAATATGTTGTTTTTTTTTAACTAGGTAAAGGACTGAAATAAAAAGTTTAATATAAAAGAACCTGTTAATATCTAATCAAGAAATGCAGTGAAGTTCCAAAGTATAAAGTCACCATATCAAATTCTGTATCATTCCTATACACTAACCCAATTATCTGAGAAGAAGTAAAGAAAACAATCCCATTTATAGCATCAAAAACAATAAAAATTATAGCAATACCGTTAGCCAAGGAAATGAAAATCTCTCTACAGAAAACTATAAATCCTGTGTGTAGGAATGGAAGAAATTCAATTTGGGTGAAAGAAAGGGGAGAACACACAAGTCAGTGAAAAGCCATCCCATGTCCAACTTTCGGAGGAATTAATACAGATACAATGTCCATATTACCCAAAGCCATCTAGAGATTCAGTGCAATCTCTATCAAGACTCCGATGCAATATTTATGCAATTAGAAAATCATAACCTAAAATTTATTTGGAACCACAAAAAGACCCCATGTAGCCAACGCAAGAAAGGATAAACCAGGAAGCATCCCCCTTCTTGATTTCAAGCGTCATTCTAACACAAAGAAATCAATGATGTCACTGGCATAAGCACACACACAAGACAATGGAACAGAAATTGAGAGCCCAAACTAAACCCATGCATTACAGTCACCTAGTATTCGACAAGGGAGTCAATAATACACAGTGGAGAAGAGTAGTCTTTTGAATAACTGGTGCTAGGAAAATTGGATATTCCCATGTATAAGAACAAAGTTGAGCACCGTATAATACACCACTCCCTAGAGAGTGAAAGGAAGAAATAGAGAGAGATGTGGTTAGAGAGAAACAGAGACAAAGAGGAAGTACAAGAAGGAAAGTAGAGACCTGGTCCGGGTATGTGGACACGGTTAGATGGGCCAGGGGAGAGGGGATGTAGGAAGTGGCTCTGAGTGCTGGGGCACAAAGGGCTTCTATCATGGGAATCAGGGTTCCATGGCCCCAAGACTCCAACATCCCTGGGCCCAAGTTCTGCAGAGGCCATTGGAATTGAAAAGATGGGTAGCCCTCATTTCTTCTAGAATTGTGAGGTTCAGCCTCACGTTCTGTCATGGAGAGGGATGTCTTGAGGGAGAGTGTGCCGCTCTTTGGCAGGTAAACTCCATAGCCTGCCCTGTGGGGAGGTGTCCCAGGGCCATCTCCCTCACTGCCCCAGGCTCTGTTGGATTTCCCCCCTCCCCCGCCAGCCTGCCTTCCTCAAGTTCTGAACCCAGGCATCAGGCATTGCGTTGCCCCCAGGTCCTGCAGTCTGGACCTGGCAGAGGTGGACTAGTAATATTGGTAAAATATATATCTATATTTGACAATAAGGTACACATCCTCCCTCTGGGACTAGCGGTGTGCATCCAAATCATAGGTTGCTATCCTCCTCTCCACAACCAATCTGAGGAATCCAGAAGGTAGGTGGACCCTTTCAAACACCCTAGTCTTCTCTTACATGAAATTCAAAGACATTTTCTTGACCCAGCTTTCTTTTAGTTCTGAAGAGATGGCAATTACTAATTGAAGGCATAATAGTCCTATGGGCAATTGACCTATATGACGGATGGACATTATTTCATCCATCCGTATCCCTAAAGCACATTTCAGTGTAAATATTAGCCAAGGATACACACTGTAAATTCACAACTGATGTGTAGCTCCCTGTAAGTTGCATTCTGACGTTGTCACAAATGTATCATCAAAAATATTATTCGTGGGGCGCCTGGGTGGCGCAGTCGGTTAAGCGTCCGACTTCAGCCAGGTCACGATCTCACGGTCCGTGAGTTCCAGCCCCGCGTCAGGCTCTGGGCTGATGGCTCGGAGCCTGGAGCCTGTTTCCGACTCTGTGTCTCCCTCTCTCTCTGCCCCTCCCCCGTTCATGCTCTGTCTCTCTCTGTCCCAGAAATAAATAAAAATGTTGAAAAAAAATTAAAAAAAAAAGATATTATTCGTGACTTTTCAGATAAGCTTTCAACACCAAGAAGGTGATGCTAGAGAATCTGGTATGAATGGAAATTCGCAGATTCTCAATGAGGAATGATTTTTCATTTTTAATATTTCTTTTTTTGAGAGAACCCGAGCTGGGGAGGGGGATAGAGTGGGAGACACCGAATTGAGGCAGGCTCGAGGCTCTGAGCTCTCAGGACAGAGGCTGATGCAGGGCTCAAACTCATGGACTGCCAAATCCTGACTTGACTCAAAGTCGGACGCTTCACCGACTAAGCCACCCAAGCGCCCCAGGAAGGATAGTTTAGTGGCAAAGAAGAAGAAATTAAAGATAGTGTAAAGGATGTCTCTTTTTAATTGAAATATTGTTCACACATTCGTTGTGTTAGTTTTCGGCATACATTGTAGTCATTCCATTTGTCTTTACATTATGTTGTACTCAACCACAAGTGTAGCTATCCTGTGAAAGCATGCAACAATATTGTTACAGGATTGACTCCATTCCATTGGCTGTCCCTTGTATCCCTAGGACTCATACACTCCATCGCTGGACGCCGGTATCTCTCTCTCTCAAAGGTGTCCATTCTTTATCTAACCTAAGTATTTTGGTGGTAAACAAAATTACTTCTTGTTCAGCATGTGTAAATCGGAGGTCTATTTTTCTGTGAATATTGCTTAAAACATTACCAATGATGTCGTTACTTTAATAAATTCGGTTTCATTCTTCACTCACAAGAAAGAGAAGGAAAAGATTTTGTGTCCCAGGCCCTGTCACTAAAACCTTCCCAACGAGGAGAACAGGCTTAGTTGCCCAGAGCACCTTCGGTCTCTCAGCTGAGCAACCAGGGCCTTCCACATTGAAGGAATTCCCATGGTGGCCAGCAGAGAGAGCTCAAGCACCACAGACCCCCGAGGGGCGGGTTCCTCTGCTTGGCAGTGATAGCCAGCAGAGGGCGCACCATCTGCTTTTCTGACTCAGGGCACCTCAGAGCAGGAAGCGCTTTCATTGCTCTCAGAGGACTCAGACCTCTGCTGGTGCCTGAGTACAGAGAGCAGAGCTGCATTTCCAGCAGGTTCTGCCACCCTCCCCAGGGGAGACCTTGGAAGCTTAGCAGCAACTTGGCATCTCCTGAGTCGCCAGAGAGAAGCTGCCTTGTTGTACTGACTGCTGAGGAGGGGGCGCCGGGTGGCTTCCCTGGTCAAGCTGGTCGCTGAGCTGCACAGGCCTTTCCATTTTCTGGGCTGTTCCCGTGTTTCATTCCACCCCTTCCCGGACAGTGTTTGCACAAGACGTATTTTACTAAAGGACTTGTGGATTCCGGGGTCCCACGACATCACCTCATAGATGCAGTCGATGGTGTGTTCCAGATCCAGGCTTGTTTCCGACAAGGAACCCTAACAGAAATTCAGAAGCACGGGAGCTGCATTCAATTAGGACGTGGATCCATGAAATGCTCGTCTCACGACCTTCTAGAAGAAGGAGCTGGGACCCATGTTCCGAGTCCTGCTGGACCCAGAGGCCAAGGTAAGGGCACAAACTGTCCCACATATCATACATGCTTTTTTAAAAATTTCATGGTTATTTTTCCAACCTAGTGAAGTGATTGAACACTACCGAAAACCCGGTAGGTAAGTCTCATTAACCTTATGTTATCTTTTAATTTAAATTCCACTGAGTGAAGACACAGTGTAATAGTAGTTTCAGGTGTCCAATATAGAGCAACACTTCCACACGTCACCCGGTGCTCATCCCAGGTGCACTTCTGAATCCCCATCAGCTGTTTCACCCATTCCCTCACCTCGCTGTGGAACTCCCCAGTTTGTTTCCTAGTTAAGAGTCCATTGGTCTCCTCTCCCCGCCCCTTTCTTTTGTTTTCTTGCCATGTGTTAGCGAAATCATTGGGTATTTGTCTTTCTCCGACAGGCTTATTTCACCCAGCATAACATTCTCTCTCACCATCCACCTTGTGGCAAATTGCAAGATTTCATGTTTTTACGGCTAAATCATATTACATTCCATAGACCACATCTCAATTTATTCATCCGTTGATGGGTGCTTGGATAGTTTCTGTCATTTGGCTATTGTAGAAAACGCTGCTGTAAACATCACGGTGCATGTATCCCTTTGAAGATTTTGTATTCTTTGTGGAAATACCTTGTAGTGAAGTTGCTGGATTGTAAGGTACTTCTATTTCTAGTTTTGTTTTGTTTTTGGACATCTCCATGTGGTTTTCCAGAGTGGCTGCAGCAGTTTGCATTCCTACCCACAGTGCAAGAGGGTTATTCTTTCCCCACATCCATGGCAACACCTGCTGTGTCATCCTTCATTGATTTTAGCCATTGTGACAGATGTGATGTGTTCTCTCATTGTACTTTCGAATTGTATCTCCCTGAAGATCAGTATTGTTGAGCATTTTTTCATGTGTCTCTTGGCCATGTATATGTCTTCCTTCGGGAAATGTCCACTCGTGTCTTCTGCCCATTTTTAATCAGATTTCTCATTTTTTGGGTGCTGTATAACTGTATATATTTTGGACACTATCCCTGTATCCGATGTCGTTTGCAAATATCATTCTGTTGATGTTTTCGTTTTGTTGATTATTTCCTTGGTGACGGAAGGTTTTAATTTTTATAAAGTCTCATTATTTTTGCTTGCGTTTCCCTTACCTCTAGAGATATATCTACAAAGACGTTTGTACAGGCAATGTCAAGTAAGATACTACCCGTGTTATCCTCTGGGATTTTTATGGTTTCAGGTTTCACATAGAGGTCTTTGTCCATGTTGGATTTATTTTTGTGTATGTTGTAAGACAGTGGTCCGTTGTTTTTGTTTTGTTTTGCAGATTGCTTTCCAGTTTTTCCAAAACCATATATTGAGGAGCCTTTTTTTAAATTTATGTATTTATTTTTGAGAGAGAGAGAGAGAGAGAGAGAGAGCATGCAGAAGAGGGGCAGAGAGATATGGAGAGAGAGAATCCCACGCATGCTCTGCACTGCCCTGAGATCATGACCTGAGCTGAACCCACCATCACACGCTTTCTTGACTGGGCCACCCATGTGTCCCAAGACTATCTTTTTTTTCCATTGGATGTTCTTTCCTGCTTTGTTGAGATTGAATTGACCATAGAGGTGTGAGTTTATTTCTGGGTGTCCATGCTATTGATCTACGCATATGAGTTTGTTGTTGTTGTTACTTTTTGTTGTGGTTTTGTCAGTACTGTTCAGTACGGACATACGGATCATACTGTTCTGATCAGTATAGCTTTGTAATATAACCTAAAGTCTGGAATTGTGATGTCTCCAGCTTTGCTTTTCTTCTACAAGTTTGTGTTGGCTGTTTGGGGACATTTGTCATTCCATACACATGTTGAGATTATTTGTTCTTGTTCTGTGACAAATGTTTTTGTTAGCGTGATATCCCTATCACACTTCATTTCATTATATGTGTAGATTGCTTTGAGGAGTGTAGACATTTTAACAGTATTTTGTGCTTCCCATCCAGGAACATGAAATGTATGTCCATTTCTTTGTGTCCTCTTCCATTTATTTCATCAGTGTTTCATAGCCTTTAGAGTACAGGTGTTTCACCTCTTTGGTTAGGTTTATTCCTGGTTTCTTGTGGTATTTGTGAGCCTGTCAATGGTTTTGATCCCTTACTTTCTCTCTGTGTTAATTCATGATTTGTGTTAGAAATTCAATACATCTATCTTCCTTGATTTCTGTAGATTGTGACTTGTCGAATTCATATATCGATCCTAGCAATTTTTAAGCGAGCCTTTCATGCTTTTTATAGAACCTATCATGTCAGTTCCAAACAGCGAAAGTGCTACTTCTTCCTTGCCGATTTGGATGCCTCTTATTTCTTTTTGTTGTCTGAGTGCTGTGGTTCGGGTTTCCCGTACTATGTGGGATAACAGTGGTGAGAGGGGTCATTCCTAGCTTGTCCCTGACTTTGGAAGAAAAACTTTCAATTCTTACCCATTGAGGATGAGACGAGCTGTGGGTTTTTCATAGACGACCTTTATTATGTGTAGGTAGGTTGAGTCTCAATGTAGTTTGCTGAGGGTTTTTATCATGAATGGATGTGACATTTTATCAAATAGTTTCCCTGCATCTGTTGAAAGCATCCTATTGTTCTTATGCTTTCTTCTATTACTGTGGTGCATCATGTTGATTGATATGTGAATGTGGAACCACGCTTGCAGCCCAGGAATATATCCCACTTGATTATGGGAAATGATTCTATCAATGTATTGTTGACTTTAATTTGAAGGTATTTTAATGAGAATTTCGGCATACATAGACATCAGGCTATTGCTCTGCAGTTTTATTTAAAATTTTTTAAACATCTTTTTAAATGCTTATTTCTTTCCTTAGATAGTGTACATAAAAGTGAGGGAGGGGCAGAGAGACAGGGAGAGAGAGAATCCTGGCCACGCCCCACACTGTCATGGCAGGGCCCACCGTGGGACTGGAACCCACGTACCGCAAGATATTGTCCTCATCCAAAATTAAGAGGTGGACAGTAAACCGACCGACCCACACAGGCGCCGCTGCAGTTTTTGGCTTTAGTGGAGGCTTCATCTCGTTTTGGTATCAGGGTAATGATGCCTCATACGATGAATTTGTAAGTTTTCCTTCTTTTTTTATTTTGTAATAATTCGAGGAGAATACCTATTACCTCTTCCTTGAATGGATGGTAGAATTCATCCATGAAGCCATCTGGCCATGAACTCTTGTGTTGGGGGGAGATTTTTTTAATTACTGATGGGGTATCTTTCTGTTTTCAGATTTTAGGTATCTTCCTGTTTCAGTTTTCGTAGTGTGTGAGTTTCTACGAAGTTGTCCATTTTTTTCAGAGTGTCCAATTTGTTGCATATAGATGTTCATAATATTATCTTCTAATTGTATTTTTGTGGTGTTGACTGTCACTTCTCCTTTCTTATTTGTGATTTCATTTATTTGAGTCCTTTCTGTCTTCTTTGTGAAGAGTCTGCCTAGGAGGTTTTCAAGTTGATTACTGCATTCAATGAACCAGCCCCTGGTTTCATTGATTTGGTCTAGTGTCTTTTTGGTTTCTATATTCCTTATTTCTGCCCTAAACTCTATTATTTCCTTCCTTCTGCTGCTCTTTTTCTCATTCCTTCAGGTGTAAGTTAGGATTCTTTGAGAGTTTTCTTGCTCTTTAAGGTAGGCTTGTATTGCTATATACTTCCATCATAGACTGCTTTTGCCGCATTCCAAAGGGTTTTACCAGTGTATTTTCATTTTCATTTGTTTCAGTGTATTTTCTCATTGATTTCCTGTTTGACCCATTCATTTAGTAGCAGGTTACTTAACCTCCCTTTATTTGTGGCCTTCCCGCCCCCCCCCCCCCCGCCCTCTTTTTGTGGTTGACTTCAAGTTTCCTAGCTTTGTGGTTAGAAAAGATGCTTGGTGTGATCTCTGTCGTTGGGTACCTCTTGAGGCCTGATTTGTGACCTAGAATGTGATCAATTCTGGAGAACGGCCCGGGTATGCTTGAAAAGAATGTGTACTCTGGCATTTTAGTATGGAGTGTTCTGAATATATCTGTTAAACCCTTCTGGTCCAGTGTGTCATTCAAAGCCATTGTTTCCTTGTTGACGTTCTGTTTATAGGTTCTGTCCATTGATGTGAGTGATGTGTTAAAGTTCTCTACTATCATCATCATATTATAAATGAGTTCCTTTACGGTTGTTGCTAAATGTTTTGTATACTTGGTGATCGCATGTTGGGTGCATCGAAATTTACAATCATTGGATCTTCTTGTTTGGCTGTCCCCTTTAGTATCAGATCGTGTCTGTCTTCATCTCTTGTTATAGCTGTATGTATGTATGTATGTATGTATGTATGTATGTATTTTAATTTAAGTCTTAGTTGACATACAGTGCATTCTCGGGTTTAGGAGTAGAATTCGGTGATTCATCCTTTACATACAACACCCAGTGCTCATCACAACAAGTGCTCTCCTTAATACTCGTCCTCCATCTAGCCCAGCGCTGACCCATCTCCCTCCATCAACTTTCACTTTTTTTTTCTCTAACATTAAGAGACTCATGTGGTTTGTTACCAGGCTTCTCTTTTCCTGGCTCCTTCCTTAGTTTTCATGTGTTTTGTTTCTTTACTTCCACATGAGTGAAATCATATATGTGTCTTTCTCTGATTGACGTATTTCACGTAGCATAATACATTCGAGCTCCATCCACATCGTTGCAAATGGCAAGATTTCATTCTTCTTGAAGCTGAGTTATATTTCATTGTATATACGTATGTATGTATATATGAACATACACGTATGTCCATATGCATATACATACGTATACATACACACACCGCAACTTCTTTACACCTTCCTCAGTTGATGGATACTTGGGCTTTCTCCATAGTTGGGCTACTGTTGATAATTCTGCTATAAATATTGGGTGCATGCATTGTCACTCTTAGGTATTTACCCAAAGGGTACCAAAATAGAGTCTCGGCTTTAAAGTTTATTTTGCCTGATATAAGTATGGCTACTGGCTTTCTTTTGACATTATTGGCATGATAAATATTTCTTCATTCCCTCACTTCAAATCTGCAGGAGACTTGGGGCGCCTGGGTGGCTCAGTCGGTTAAGGGGCCGACTTCGGCTCAGGTCATGATCTCGTGGTCCGTGAGGTCGAGCCCCGCGTCGGGCTCTGTGCTGACAGCTCAGAGCCTGGAGCCTGTTTCAGATTCTGTGTCTCCCTCTCTCTGACCCTCCCCCGTTTATGCTCGGTCTCTCTCTGTCTCAAAAATAAATAAACATTAAAAGATTAAAAAAAATAAGAAATCTGCAGGAGACTTAAGTCCAAATAAGGCTTTGTAGGCAGCATCTAGATAGACATTGTTTTTTGTTTGCTTGTTTGTTTGTTTGTTTTGTCCATTCTGACGCCCTATCCAATGTCTTTGGATTGGAGCATTTAGTCCATTTATAGTCAGAGTGATTATTGCTAGGTATATATTTAGTCCCATTCTAGTAGTTGATTTGTCATTGTTTCTTGATGTTTTCTCTGATCCTTTCTTGTCTGTAACACTTTTAGTCTTTCCTTTCCACTCAAGAGCCCGACTTAAATATTCTTTTCTTTTGACTGGTGGTACATTTCTTTACTTATTTTTAATATTTCTTCTTTTTAAAATTTAGGGCCAAGTTAGTTACCTTATAGAGGAATACAGTTTCAGCAGTAGAATTTAGTGATCCATCAAGTACAAAATATACCCAATACTTATCCCAAGGTCCACCCCTAATGCCCGTCACCCGTTTAGCCAATACCCCTATTCAGTAACCCTCCAGGAACCCTGAGGTTCTTCCCTCTATTTAACAGTTTCTTATCATTTGACTCCCTCTTTGTATGTATCTTATTTTTGCTTTCCTTGCACTATGTTCATCAGTTTTATTAAATTCGACAGATGAGAGTAATCATAGGGTGTGTGTCGTTCTCTGACATATTTTGCTTAGCTTAAGAAAGTCTGGTTCCATCCACGTTGATGCAAAGAGCGAGATTTCATTCTTTTTGGTCGCCGAGTGATAGTCCATTGTATGCATATACCATATCTTCTTTATCCATTCATCTGTCAGTGGTCATTTGGGCTCTTTGCATAACTTAGCTATTGTTGAGAATGCTGCTATAAATATTGGAGTACACGTGCCACTTCGAGTCAGCGTTAGTGTATCTTTTGGATAAATACGTAGTAGTGCAATTGCTGGGTCCTAGTGTAGTTCTATTTTTTGTTTTTGTGACGAATCTCCATACTATTGTCCAGAATGGCTACACCACTTTGCATTCGCACCAGCATTGCAAAAGGGTTCCCTTTCCCTGCATCCTTGCAAACATCTGTCATTTCCGGAGATGCTAATTTTAGCCATTCTGATAGGTGTGAGGGGATATCTCATTGTGGGTTTCATTTGTATTTCAGTGATGACCAGTGAGATTGAGCATCTTTTCATGTGTGACCGATCTGGATGTCATCTTTCTTAAGGTGTCTCTTCATGTCTTTTGCCCATTTCTTCACTGGATTATTTGGTTTCTGGGTGTTGAGTGTGATCAGTTTTTATAGATTTTGGATACTAACCCTATATCTGATATGTCACCTGCAAATATCTTCTCCCATTTCATTCAGTTGCCTTTTAGTTTAGCTGATTTTGTCCCCTGCTGTGCAGAAGCTTTTTATCTTCAGGACCCAATAGTTCATTGTGGTTTGTATTGCCCTTGTTTCTGGAGACATGACAAGCGAGAAGTTGCTGCGGCCAGGATCAAGGAGGTACATTGCCTGTTATCTCCTCTAGGATGTTGATGGTTCCTGACTTACAGTTAGATAATTCATCCATTTTGAGGTGTGTGTGTGTGTGTGTGTGTGTGTGTGTCGTTTAAGAACAGTGTCCAGTGTCATCCTTCTCACTGTCCAGTATTCTTAGTACCATTTGCTGAAGAGACTCTTATTCCATTGGATATTCTTTCTGTGTTAACAAAGATTACTCACATTATGTTTGAGGGTATATTTCTGGGTTCCATATTCTGTTCCATTGACGTCTGTCTCCGTTTCTGTGCCTGTATATACTGTCTTGATGAATGCAGCTTTCTAATACACCATAAATCCAAAATAGTCATGTTTCCACCTTTGTTTTCTCTTTCAACATGACTTTAGTTTTTGGTATCTTTTCTGGATCCTTACACATTTTAGGGTTGTTTGTTCTAGCTCTGTGGAGAAAGCTCGTGTTTTTTGATAGGGATTGCATTGAGTGTGTCGATTGCTTTGGTAGTATTGACATCTTAACAATGTTTGTTCTTCTTCTTTTTTTTTTCAACGTTTATTTATTTTTGGGGGACAGACAGAGACAGAGCATGAACCGGGGATTGGCAGAGAGAGAGGGAGACACAGAATAGGAAACAGGCTCCAGGCTCTGAGCCATCAGCCCACAGCCTGACATGGGGCTCGATATCACGGATCGCGAGATCGTGACCTGGTAGAAGTCGGACGCTTAACCGACTGTGCCACCCAGACACCCCAAATGTTTGTTCTTCTAATACGTGAGCATGGAATGTTTTCCATTTCTCCGGGTTTCTTCAATTTTTCTCATAGACGATTTATGGTTTCTTGCTTACATCCCCATTGGGAGAGAGTCTGAGCTAGGGTTAGGGTTGGGTCCAGGACGTTGCCAGGGCCAAAGCAACTCCAGTCTCGTGATCTCCCTAGAGGAATGAAGTAAGGGACCAGGAGACAGCGGGGGTCAATTGTTTGATTAGGTTTCAAGATCGGGTTAGGATTCGGTTGAGGTTTCCGTTAGGGTTAGGGATTGGGTTAGGACCCAAGAGGCCCCAGGTACTGAGCCCACAGCAGGGCAGTGGTCACCCGAATGGGCTAAGTAGAGGGCACAGGGGAGAGGGCCGGGAAGGTTCAGTCTTTGGCTTCCTGGCCATGCAACTCTATGGGCCACTGGTCCGGTAGGCCTCAGGAATTCTCTCAGACAACTGCAGCCGGGCCTGCAGAATGACATTGTGAGGTTCCAGGCACCATGCTGAGGGACACTGCCCCGCTTCTGGAACCCCAGGCATGTGGTGTTGCCAGACCATGCGATTGGGTCCACAAGGGGTGAGAGCCTTAGCTACGGTTAGTGTTTGGACCAGGGACGTAGCCAGGATCGAAGTGACTCCTGTCTCGAGATCTCCCTCGAGAGATGAAGTGAGGGCTCATGTGAAGGTGAGGTTAAGATGAAGGGATAGGGTTCAAGTCCGGCTGAGGATTAGGAGGAGGGTCTCGTTAAGGGTAGGGTTGGGGTTACGTCCCAGGAGGCCCCAGGTGCTGAAGCGAGAACACTTCAGCGGTCTCTCCGAAGGACTGAGTTCAGGGCACAAGGGAGAGTTCCGGGCAGGGTCAGACTCTATGAGCACCTGGCCGGGGAAGACTCAGGAATTCTCTCTGGCAGCTGCAACAGGCATGGGAAACGATATGGTGAGCTTCCAGATACCATACCAGGTGACCATGCAACCCATAATGACCCAAGGCGTATGGTGTTGTGAGACGTAGGGATTGGGTCCCCATGGGGAGAGAGCCTAAGCTAGGGGTAGGTTTCGGTAAAGGGACATCGCCAGGCCCATAGCGACTCCAGGCTCGTGACCTCCCTCAGGAATAATTGAGGGCCCATGCCAGAAGGTGGCTCAAGTGCAGGGTTAGGGTTCGAGGCATGCTTAGATTACTGTGGAGGGACCCGGTTAGAAGTGGCGTTAAGGTTAGGGTTACGTCCCAGGAGGCTCCAGGCACGGAACCTACAGCAAAACGATGGTCTCCCCGAAGGGCTGAGTTGAGGGCACAAGGGATGGTGCTAGTCAGGATCCGTCTTTGGCTGCCAAGGCCACATGCGTCGAACGGCCCCTGAACGAGGAGCCTCTGGAATCCTCTAGGGCAGCTGTAGTGAGGCCTGTGAAACGACATGGTGAGCTTCCAGGTTCCATGCCATGTGAGCCTGCACCGCTTCTGGACCCGAAGCACGTGGAGTTTTCAGATGTTGGAATTGGATCCCCATGGGGACTGAGCGTTAGATAGGGTTAGAATTCGGTCCAGGGACATGGCCAGGTTCGAAACGACAGCGGTCTCGTGATCTCGTTTAAGGCTGACGTGAGAGCCCATGCCAGAAGGAGGCTCACTTGCAGGGTCAGTGATCAAGGCAGGCCAAGGTTTTGGTGGAGGGTCCCGGGTTGGGGTAGGGTTAGGGTTAGGGTTAGGACCATGAGATTCCAGGTGCCGAACACACAGCAGGGCAGTGGTCTCCCCGAGGGGCTAAGTTGAGGGCACAAGGGAAGGTGTCGGTCAGGATGACTCTTTGGCTGCCAAGGCCACACACATCGATCCGCCCCTGGAGGAGGAGGCTTCGTGAATCCTCTCAAGGGCTGCAGTCGGGCCTGGGAAACGAAATGGTGAGCTGCCAAATTCCATGCCGAGTAAGGCTGCACAGCTTCTGGACCCCAGGCGCCTAGTATTGTCAGACGTTGGAATTGGGTGCCCTTGGGGAGAGAGCCCACGTAGGGTTAGGGTTCGGTCCAGGGACGTCATTAGGGTTAAAGTGACTCCAGTCTCGTGATCTCCCTCGAGGGCTGAAGTCAGGGCCCATGCCAGAAGGCGACTGAATTGCAGGATTAGGGAACGAGGAGGGCTTAGGTTTTGGTAGAGGGTCCCGGATCGGGGTTTGGTTAGGGTTAGTGATGGGAACCTGGAGGCTCCAGGCGCCGAGCCCACAGCAGGGCAGTGGTCTCCCTGAAGGGCTGATTTGAGGGTACAAAGGACTGTGCGGGTCAGGTTCCCTCTTTGGCTGCCAAGGCCACACACGTCGATAAGCCCCTGGTCCAGGAGGCCTCCGGACTCCTATCGGGAGCTGAAGCCGTCCTGGGAAACGTCACGGTGAGCTTCAAGGTTCCTTGCAGAGTCAGACTGCACCGCATCTGGAACCCAGGCGCTTGATGCTGTCAGACCATGGAATTGGCTCCCCATGAGGAGAGAGCTTTAGCTAGGGTTAGGGTTCGTTCCAGGGACGTTGCCAGGGCCGAAGCGACTCCGGTCTCGTGATCTCTTTCCAAGACTGAAGTGAGGGTCCATGCTAGATGCGGCTCAGATGCAGGATTAGGGATCGAGACAGGCTTAGCTTTCGGTGGAGGGTCCCGCATCGGGGTAGGGTTAGGGTTATGGTTGGGTACCTGGAGTCTCCAAGCGCCGAACTCAGAGCAGGGCAGTGGTCTCCCCGAAGGGCTGAGTTGAGGGCACAAGGGACGGTGCCGGTCAGGATCCCTGTTTGACAGCCAAGGCCACACACATGGATAAGCCCCTGGTCGAGGAGGCCTCCAGAATCGGCTCGGGAGTTGCAGCCGGGCCTGGGAAACGATATGTTGAGATTCCAGGTCCTTGCCGAGTCTGCCTGAACCGCTTTTGGAACCCAGGCGCGTGATGCTGTCCGACCTTGAAATTGGGTCCCATGAGGAAAGAGCCTTAGCTAGGGTTCGGGTTCGGTCCAGGTATGTCACCAGGGCCGAAGCGACTCGGGTCTCGTGACCTCCCTCGAGGACTGAAGTGAGGCCCCATGCCAGAAGGCGGCTCAAATGCAGGATTAGGGATCGAGGCAAGTTTTGGTTTCAGTGGAGGGTCCCGGGTAGGGTTAGGGTTAGGTCCCAGGGGGTTCCAGGCGCCGAACCCACAGCAGGGCAGTGGTCTCCCCGAAGGGCTGAGTTGAGGGCACAAGGGACGGTGCCGGTCAGGGTCCCTCCCTGGCTGTCAAGGCCACACACGTCGAAAAGCCCCTGGTCGAGGAGGCCTCCGGAATCCTCTCTGGAGCTGCAGCCGGGCCTGGGAAACGACATGGTGAGCTTCCAGGTTCCTTGCCGAATCTGCCTGCACCGCTTCTAGACCCCAGGCGTGTGATGCTCTCCGACCTTGGAAATGGGTCCCCATGAGGAGAGAACCTTAGCTAGGGTTAGGGTTCGGTCCAGGGACGACGCCAGGGCCGAAGCGACTCTGGTCTCGTGATCTCCCTCTTGGGCTGAAGTGAGGGCCCATGCAGAAGGCGGCTCAAATGCAGGATTAGGGGTCGAGGCTGGCTTAGGTTTCGTTGGAGGGTCCTGGTTCGGGGTAGGGTTAGGGTTATGGTTAGGTCCCAGGAGATTCCAGGCGCCGAAACAACAGCAGGGCAGTGGTCTCCCCGAAGGGCTGAGTTGAGGGCACAAGGGACGGTGCCGGTCAGGGTCCCTCTTTGGCTGCCAAGGCCACATACTTCGATAAGCCCCTGGTCGAGGAGGCCTCCGGAATCCTCTCGGGAGCTGCAGCCCGGCCTGGGAAACGACATGGTGAACTTCCAGGTTCCTTGGCGAGTCGGCCTGCACCGCTTCTGGACCCCAGGCGCGTGATGCTGTCCGACCTTGGAATTGGGTCCCCATGAGGAGAGCGCCTTAGCTAGGGTTAGGGTTCGGTCCAGGGACGTCGCCAGGGCCGAAGCGACTCCGGTCTCGTGATCTCCCTCGAGGGCTGAAGTGAGGGCCCATGCCAGAAGTCGGCTCAAATGCAGGATAAGGGAACGAGGCAGGCTTAGGTTTCGGTGGAGGTAACGGTTTGGGGTAGGGTTAGGGTTAGGGTTAGGTCCCAGGAGGTTCCAGACGCCGAACCCACAGCCGGGCCGTGGCCTCCCCGAAGGGCTGAGTTGAGGGCACAAGGGACGGTGCCGGTCAGGATCCATCTTTGGCTGCCAAGGCCAAACACGTCGATAAGCCCGTGGTCGATGAGGCCTCCGGAATCCTCTCGGGAGCTGCAGCCGCGCCTGGGAAACGACATGGTGAGCTTCCAGGTTCCTTGCCGAGTCTGCCTGCACCACTTCTGGTCCACAGGCGCGTGATGCTGTCCGACCTTGCCATTGGGTCCCCATGAGGAGAGAGCCTTAGCTAGGGTTAGGGTTCGGTCCAGGGACGACACCAGGGCTGAAGTGACTCCGGTCTCCTGATCTCCCTCGAGGACTGAAGTGAGGGCCCATGCCAGAAGGCGGCTCAAATGCAGGATAAGGTAACGAGGCAGGCTTAGGTTTCGGTGGAGGGTAACGTTTCGGGGTAGGGTTAGTGTCAGGGTTAGGTCCCAGGAGGTTCCAGGCGCAGAACCCACAGCAGGGCAGTGGTCTCCCCGAAGGGCTGAGTTCAGGGCACAACGGACCGTGCCAGGGGGGATGCCTTTTTTGATGCCAAGACTACACACGTCTATAAGCCCCTGGTCGAGGAGGCCTCCGGAATCCTCTCAGGAGATGCAGCCGGGCCTGGGAAACGACATGGTGAGCTTCCAGGTTCCTTGCCTAGTCAGCCTGTACCGCTTCTGGACCCCAGGCGCGTGATGCTGTCAGACCTTGGAATTGGGTCCCCATGAGGAGAGAGCCTTAGCTCGGATTAGAGTTCGGACCAGGGACGTCGCCAGGGCCGAAGCGATTCTGGTCTCGTGATCTCCCTTGAGGGCTGAAGTCAGGGCCCATGCCAGAAGGCGGCTCAAATGTAGGATTAGGGATCTAGGTAGGCTTAGGTTTCGTTGGAGGGTAAGAGTTCAGGGTAGGGTTAGGGTTAGGCTCAGGTCCCAGGAGGTTCCAGGCGCCGAATCCACAGCAGGGCAGTGGTCTCCCCGAAGGGCTGAGTGGAGGGCACAAGGGACGGTGCCAGTCAGGGTCCCTCTTTGGCTGCCACCACACACGTCGATAAGCCCCTGGTCGAGAAGGCCTCCGGAATCCTCTCGGGAGCTGCAGCCGGGCCTGGGAAACGACATGGTGAGCTTCCAGGTTCCTTGCCGAGTCAGCCTGCACCGCTTCTGGACCTCAGGCGCGTGATGCTGTCCGACCTTGGAATTGGGTCCCCATGAGGAGAGAGGCTAAGCTAGGTTTAGGGTTCGGTCCAAGGACGACGCCAGGGCCGAGCGACTCCGGTCTCGTGATCTCCCTCGAGGGCTGAAATGAGGGCCCATGCCAGAAGGCGGCTCAAATGCAGGATAAGGGAACGAGGGAGGCTTAGGTTTCGGTGGAGGGAAACGGTTCGGGGTAGGGTTAGGCTTAGGGTTAGGTCCCAGGAGGTTCCAGGCGCCAAACCCACAGCTGGGCAGTGGTCTCCCCGAGGGGCTGAGTTGAGGGCACAAGGGATGGTGCCAATCAGGGTCCCTCTTTGGCTGCCAAGACCACACACGTCGTTAAGCCCCTGGTGAGGAAGCCTCCGGAATCCTCTCGGGAGCTACAGCCGGGCCTGGGAAACGACATGGTGAGATTCCAAGTTCCATGCCGAGTCAGCCTGCACTGCTTCTGTTCCCCATGCGCGTGATGCTGTCCGACCTTGGAATTGGGTCCCCATGAGGAGATAGCCTTAGCTAGGGTTAGGGTTCGGTCCAGGGACGTCGCCAGGACCGAAGCGACTCCGGTGTCGTGATCTTCCTCGAGGGCTGAAGTGAGGGCCCATGCCAGAAAGCGGCTCAAATGCAGGATTAGGGATCGAGGCAGGCTTAGGTTTCGGTGGATGGTCCTGGTTCGGGGTAGGGTTAGGATTTGGGTTATGTCCCAGGAGGTTCCAGGTGCTGAACCCATAGCAGGGAGTGGTCTCCCCGAAGGGCTGAGTTGAGGGCACAAGGGACGGTGCCAGGGGGGATCCCTTTTTTGCTGCCAAGGCCACATACTTCGATAAGCCCCTGGTCAAGGAGGCCTCCGGAATCCTCTCAGGAGATGCAGCCGGGCCTGGGAAACGACATGGTGAGCTTCCAGGTTCCTTGCCAAGTCAGCCTGTACCGCTTCTGGTCCCCAGGCGCGTGATGCTGTCCGACCTTGGAATTGGGTCCCCATGAGGAGAGAGCCTTAACTAGGGTTAGGGTTCGGTCCAGGGACGTCGCCAGGGCCGAAGCGACTCCGGTCTCATGATCTCCCTCGAGGGCTGAAGTGAGGGCCCATTCCAGGAGGCGGCTCAAATGCAGGATTAGGGATCGAGGCAGGCTTAGGTTTCAGTGGAAGTTCCCGGTTCGGGGTATGGTGAGGGTTAGCGTTAGGTCCCAGGAGGTTCCAGGCGCCGAACCCACAGCAGAGCAGTGGTGTCCCCGAAGGGCTGAGTTGAGGGCACAAGGGACGGTGCCGGTCACGATCCCTCTTTGGCTGCCATGGCCACACACGTCGATCGGCCCCTGGTCGAGGGGACTCCGGAATCCTATCGTGCAGCTGCAGCCAGGCCTGGGAAACGACATGGTGAGCTTCCAGGTTCCAGGCGGAGTCAGCTTGCACCTCTTCTGGACCCCAGGCCCGTGGTGTTGTCAGACGTTGGAATAGTGTCCCCATGGGGACTTAGCCTTAGCTCTGTTAGTGTTCGGTCCAGGGACATAGCCTGTGCCGAAGTGACTCCAGTCTTGTGATCTCCCTCGAGGGCTGAATTGAGGGCCCATGCCAGAAGGCAGCTCAATTCCAGGGTTAGGTATCGAGGCAGGCTTAGTTTTGTGTGGAGGGTCCCGGTTCGGGGTAGGGTTAAGTTTAGGGTTAGGTCCCCGCAGGCTCCAGGCGCCGAACCCTCAGCAGGGCAGTGGTCTCCCCAAAGGTCTGAACTGAGGGCACAAGGGATGGTTCCGTGCAGGATCTGTCTTTGGCTGCCTTGGCAACAGACGACGATTTGCCCCTGGTCGAGGAGGCCTCCAGAATCCTCTTAGTAGCTGCAGCCGGGCCTGGGAAACGACATGGTGCACTTCCAGGTTCCATGCCGAGTCAGCCTGCACCGCTTATGGACCCCAGTTGCGTGGTGTTGTCAAACGTTGGAATTGGGTCCCCATGGGGGAGAGCCATAGCTTGGGTTAGGTTTCGGTCCAGGGACGTCACCAGGGAGGTGGCATAGGGGGATGGGTTCAATGGGTGATGGGCTATGGAGGGCACTAGTAGTGAAGATCACTGGGTGATAGCTACACCTGTGTTAGCGTAGCAGAATGTATACATTTGCCAATGACTATGTTTTTCATATGAAACTAATGTACGTAGTGTGTCAGCTATTCCCAAATAACATGTTGTTGTTTTTTTTAACTAGGTAAAGGACCTAAATAAAAAGTTTAATGTAAAAGAACCTGTTAATATCTAATCAAGAAATGCAGTGAAGCTCCAAACTATAAAGTCACCATATCATATTCTGTATCATTCCTATACACTAACCCAATTATCTCAGAAGAAGTAAAGAAAACAATCCGATTTACAATAGCATCAAAAACAATAAAAATTATAGCAATACCGTTAGCCAAGGAAATGAAAATCTCTCTACAGAAAACTATAAAACCTGTGTGCAGGAATGGAAGAAATTCAATTTGGGTGAAAGAAAGGGGAGAACACACAAGTCAGTGAAAAGCCATCCCATGTCCAACTTTCGGAGGAATTAATACAGATACAATGTCCATATTACCCAAAGCCATCTAGAGATTCAGTGCAATCTCTATCAAGACTCCGATGCAATATTTATGCAATTAGAAAATCATATCCTAAAATTTATTTGGAACCACCAAAAGACCCCATGTAGCCAACGCAAGAAAGAACAAAACAGGAGGCATCCCCCTTCTTGATTTCAAGCGTCATTCTAACACAAAGAAATCAATTATGTCACTGACATAAGCACACACACAAGACAATGGAACAGAAATTGAGAGCCCAAACTAAACCCATGCATCACAGTCACCTAGTATTCGACAAGGGAGTCAATAATACACAGTGGAGAAGAGTAGTCTTTTGAATAACTGGTGCTGCGAAAATTGGATATTCCCATGTACAAGAACAAAGTTTAGCACCGTATAATACACCACTCCCTAGAGAGTGAAAGGAAGAAATAGAGCGAGATGTGGTTAGAGAGAAATAGAGACAAAGAGGAAGTATAAGAAGGAAAGTAGAGACCTGGTCCGGTATGGGGAGACAGTTAGATGGGCCAGGGGGGAGGGGATGTAGGAAGTGGCTCTGAGTGCTGGGGCAGAAAGGGCTTCTATCATGGGAATCAGGGTTCCATGGCCCCAAGACTCCAACATCCCTGGGTCCAAGTTCTGCAGAGGCCATTGGAATTGAAAAGATGGGTAGCCCTCATTTCTTCTGGAATTGTGAGGTTCAGCCTCACGTTCTGTCATGGAGAGGGATGTCTTGAGGGAGAGTGTGCCGCTCTTTGGCAGGTAAACTCCATAGCCTGCCCTGTGGGGAGGTGTCCCAGGGCCATCTCCCTCACTGCCCCAGGCTCTGTTGGATTTCCCCCCTCCCCCGCCAGCCTGCCTTCCTCAAGTTCTGAACCCAGGCATCAGGCATTGCGTTGCCCCCAGGTCCTGCAGTCTGGACCTGGCAGAGGTGGACTAGTAATATTGGTAAAATATATATTGACTCAAAGTCGGACGCTTAACCGACTAAGTCACCCAAGCGCCCCGGGAAGGATAGTTTAGTTGCAAAGAAGAATAAATTAAAGATAGTGTAAAGGATGTCTATTTTTAAATGAAATATTGTTTACACATTAGTTGTGTTAGTTTTAGGCATACATTGTAGTCATTCCATTTGTCTCTACATTATGTTTTACTCAACCACAAGTGTACCTATCCTGTGAAAGCATGCAACAATATTGTTACAGGATTGACTCCATTCCATTGGCTGTCCCTTGTATCCCTAGGACTCATTCACTCCATCGCTGGACGCCGGTATCTCTCTCTCTCAAAGGTGTCCATTCTTTATCTAACTTAAGTATTTTGGTGGTAAACAAAATTACTTCTTGTTCAGCATGTGTAAATCGGTGGTCTATTTTTCTGTGAATATTGCTGAAAACATTACAAATGATGTCGTTACGTTAATAAATTCGGTTTCATTCTTCACTCACAAGAAAGAGAAGGAAAAGATTTTGTGTCCCAGACCCTGTCACTAAGACCTTCCCAATGAGGAGAACAGGCTTAGTTGCCCAGAGCACCTTCGGTCTCTCAGCTGAGCAACCAGGGCCTTCCACATTGAAGGAATTCCCATGGTGGCCAGCAGAGAGAGCTCAAGCACCACAGACCCCCGAGGGGCGGGTTCCTCTGCTGGGCAGTGATAGCCAGCAGAGGGCGCACCATCTGTTTTTCTGACCCAGGGCACCTCAGAGCAGGAAGGGCTTAGACTGCTCTCAGAGGACTCAGGCCTCTGCTGGTGCCTGAGTACAGAGAGCAGAGCTGCACTTCCAGCAGGTTCTGCCACCCGCCCCAGGGGAGACCTTGGAAGCTTAGCAGCAACTTGGCATCTCCTGAGTCGCCAGAGAGAAGCTGCCTTGTTGTACTGAGTGCTGAGGAGGGGGCGCCGGGTGGCTTCCCTGGTCAAGCTGGTCGCTGAGCTGCACAGGCCTTTGCATTTTCTGGGCTGTTCCCGTGTTTCATTCCACCCCTTCCCGGACAGTGTTTGAACAAGACGTATTTTACTAAAGGACTTGTGGATTGCGGGGTCCCACGACATCACCTCATAGATGCAGTCGATGGTTTGTTCCAGATCCAGGCTTGTTTCCGGGAAGGAACCCTAACAGAAATTCAGAAGCACGGGAGCTGCATTCAATTAGGACGTGGATTCATGAAATGCTCGTCTCACGACCTTCTAGAAGAAGGAGCTGGGACCCATGTTCCGAGTCCTGCTGGACCCAGAGACCAAGGTAAGGGCAAAAACTGTCCCACACATCATACATGCTTTTTAAAAAATTTCATGGTTATTTTTCCAACCTAGTGAAGTGATTGAACACTACCGAAAACCCGGTAGGTAAGTCTCAGTAACCTTATGTTATCTTTTAATTTAAATTCCACTGAGTGAAGACACAGTGTAATAGTAGTTTCAGGTGTCCAATATAGAGCAACACTTCCACACGTCACCCGGTGCTCATCCCAGGTGCACTTCTTAATCCCCATCAGCTGTTTCACCCATTCCCTCACCTCGCTGTGGAACTCCTCAGTTTGTTTCCTAGTTAAGAGTCCGTTTGTCTCCTCCCCCCGCCCCTTTGTTTTGTTTTCTTGCCATGTGTTAGTGAAATCATTGGGTATTTGTCTTTCTCCGACAGGCTTATTTCACCCAGCATAACATTCTCTCTCTCCATCCACCTCGTGGCAAATGGCAAGATTTCACGTTTTTACGGCTACATCATCTTACATTCCATAGCCCACATCTCAATTTATTCATCTGTTGATGGGTGCTTGGATAGTTTCTGTCATTTGGCTTTTGTAGAAAATGCTGCTGTAAACATCACGGTGCATATATCCCTTTGAAGATTTTGTATTCTTTGTGGAAATACCTTGTAGTGAAGTTGCTGGATTGTAAGGTACTTCTATTTCCAGTTTTGTTTTGTTTTTGACATCTCCATGTGGTTTTCCATAGTGGCTGCACCAGTTTGCATTCCTACCCATAGTGCAAGAGGGTTATTCTTTCCCCACATCCTTGGCAACACCTGCTGTGTCATCCTTCATTGATTTTAGCCTTTGTGACAGAGGTGATGTGTTCTCTCATTGTACTTTCGAATTGTATTTCCCTGAAGATCAGTATTGTTGAGCATTTTTTCATGTGTCTCTTGGCCATGTATATGTCTTCCTTCGGGAAATGTCCACTCGTGTCTTCTGCCCATTTTTAATCAGATTTCTCATTTTTGGGGTGATGTATAACTGTATATATTTTGGACACTAACCCTGTATCCGATGTCGTTTGCAAATATCATTCTGTTGGTGATTTCGTTTTGTTGATTTTTTCCTTGGTGACGGAAGGTTTTATTTTTATAAAGTCTCATTATTTTTGCTTGTGTTTCCCTTACCTCTAGAGATAGATCTACAAAGACGTTTGTACAGGCAATGTCAAGTAAGATACTACCCGTGTTATCCTCTGGGATTTTTATGGTTTCAGGTTTCACATAGAGGTCTTTGTCCATGTTGGATTTATTTTTGTGTATGTTGTAAGACAGTGGTCCGTTGTTTTTGTTTTGTTTTGCAGATGGCTGTCTAGTTTTTCCAAAACCATATGTTGAGGAGCCTTTTTTTAAATTTATGTATTTATTTTTGAGAGAGAGAGAGAGCGTGAGAGCATGCAGAAGTGGGGCAGAGAGATATGGAAAGAGAGAATCCCACGCATGCTCTGCACTTCCCTGAGATCATGACCTGAGCTGAATCCACCATCACACGCTTTCTTGCCTGGGCCACCCATGTGTCCCAAGACTATCTTTTCTTCCATTGGATTATCTTTCCTGCTTTGTTGAGAATTAATTGACCATAGAGGGGTGAGTTTATTTCTGGGTGTCCATGCTATTGATCTATGCATATGAGTTTGTTGTTGTTACTTTTTGTTGTTGTTTTGTCAGTACTGTTCAGTACGGGCATACTGATCATACTGTTCTGATCAGTATAGCTTTGTAATATAACCTAAAGTCTGGAATTGTGATGTCTCCAGCTCTGCTTTTCTTTTACAAGTTTGTGTTGGCTGTATGGGGACTTTTGTCATTCCATACAAATTTTGAGATTATTTGTTCTTGTTCTGTGACAAATGCTTTTGTGAGTGTGATATCCCTATCACACTTCATTTCATTATATGTGTAGATTGCTTTGAGGAGTGTAGACATTTTAACAGTATTTTGTGCTTCCCATCCATGAACATGAAATGTATGTCCATTTCTTTGTGTCCTCTTCCATTTATTTCATCATTGTTTCATAGCGTTTAGAGTACAGGTCTTTCACCTCTTTGGTTAGGTTGATTCCTGGTTTCTTGTGGTATTTGTGAGCCTGTCAATGGGATTGATCCCTTACTTTCTCTCTGTGTTAATTCATGATTTGTGTTAGAAATTCAATACATCTATGTTCCTTGATTTCTGTAGATTGTGACTTGTCGAATTCATATATTGATTCTAGCAATTTTTAAGGGAGCCTTTCATGTTTTTTATAGAACCTATCATGTCAGTTGCAAACAGCGAAAGTGCTTCTTCTTCCTTGCCGATTTGGATGCCTCTTATTTCTTTTTCTTGTCTGAGTGCTGTGGTTCAGGTTTCCCGTACTATGTGGGATAACAGTGGTGAGAGGGGTCATTCCTAGCTTGTCCCTGACTTTGGAAGAAAAACTTTCAATTCTTACCCATTGAGGATGAGACGAGCTGTGGGTTTTTCATAGACGACCTTTATTATGTGCAGGTAGGTTGAGTCCCAATGTACTTTTCTGAGGGTTTTTATCATGAATCGATGTGACATTTTATCAAAAAGTTTTCCTGCCTCTGTTGAAAGCATCCTATTGTTCTTATCCTTTCTTCTATTACTGTGGTGCATCATGTTGATTGATATGTGAATGTGGAAACACGCTTGCAGCCCAGGAATATATCCCACTTGATTATGGGAAATGATTCTATCAATGTATTGTTGACTTTAATTTGAAGGTTTTTTAATGAGCATTTCGGCATACATAGTCATCAGGCTATTGCTCTGCAGTTTTATTTAAAAACTTGTAAACATCTTTATAAAAGCTTCTTTCTTTCCTTAGAGTACATAAAAGTGAGGGAGGGGCAGAGAGACAAGGAGAGAGAGAATCCTGGCCATGCCCCACACTGTCATGGCAGGGCCCAACGTAGAACTTGAACCCACATACCGCAAGATAATGTCCTCATCCAAAATTAAGAGTTGGACAGTAAACCGACCGACCCACACAGGCGCCGCTGCAGTTTTCGGTTTCAGTGGAGGCTTCATCTCGTTTTGGTATCAGGGTAATGATGGCCTCATACGATGAATTTGTAAGTTTTCCTTCTTTTTTTAATTTTGTAATAATTCGATGAGAATACATATTACCTCTTCCTTGAATGGATGGTAGAATTCATCCACGAAGCCATCTGGCCATGAACTCTTGTGTTGGGGGGAGATTTTTTTAATTACTGATGGGGTATCTGCCTGTTTTCAGGTTTTATGTATCTTCCTGTTTCAGTTTTGGTAGTGTGTGTTTTTCTAGGAAGTTGTCCATTTTTCTCAGAGTGTCCAATTTGTTGCCTATAGTTGTTCATAATATTATCTTCTAATTGTATTTTTGTGGTGTTGACTGTCATTTCTCCTTTCTTATTTGTGATTTCATTTATTTGGGTCCTTTCTGTCTTCTTTGTGAAGAGTCTGCCTAGGAGGTTTTCAAGTTGATTACTGCTTTCAATGAACCAGCCCCTGCTTTCATTGATTTGGTCTAGTGTCTTTTTGGTTTCTATATTCCTTATTTCTGCCCTAAATTCTATTATATCCTTCCTTCTGCTGCTCTTTTTCTCATTCCTTTAGGTGTAAGTTAGGATTCTTTGAGATTTTTCTTGCTCTTTAAGGTAGGCTTGTATTGCTATATACTTCCATCATAGACTTCTTTTGCCGCATTCCAAAGGGTTTTACCAGTGTATTTTCATTTTCATTTGTTTCAGTGTATTTTCTCATTGATTTCCTGTTTGACCCATTCATTTAGAAGCATGTTACTTAACCTCCCTTTATTTGTGGCCTTCCCACCCCCCCCCCACCCCCCCACCGGCCTCTTTTTGTGGTTGACTTCAAGGTTCCTAGCTTTGTGGTTAGAAAAGATGCTTGGTGTGATCTCTGTCGTTGGGTACCTCTTGAGGCCTGATTTGTGACCTAGAATGTGATCAATTCTGTAGAACACCCCAGGTATGCTTGAAAAGAATGTGTACTCTGCCATTTTAGTATGGAGTGTTCTGAATATATCTGTTGAACCCTTCTGGCCCAGTGTGTCATTCAAAGCCATTGTTTCCTTGTTGACGTTCTGTTTATAGGTTCTGTCCATTGATGTGAGTGATGTATTAAAGTCCTCTACTATCATCATATTATTATAAATGAGTTCCTTTACGGTTGTTGCTAAATGTTTTGTATACTTGGTGATCGCATGTTGGGTGCACCGAAATTTACAATCATTGGATCTTCTTGTTTGGCTGTCCCCTTTAGTATCAGATCGTGTCTGTCTTCATCTCTTGTTATAGCTGTATGTATGTATGTATGTATGTATTTTAATTTAAGTCTTAGTTGACATACAGTGCATTCTCGGGTTTAGGAGTAGAATTCGGTGATTCATCCTTTACATAGAACACCCAGTGCTCATCACAACAAGTGCTCTTCTTAATACTCGTCCTCCATCTAGCCCAGCGCTGACCCATCTCCCTCCATCAACTTTCACTTTTTTTTTCTCTAAGAGACTCATGTCGTTTGTTACCACGCTTCTCTTTTCCTGGCTCCTTCCTTAGTTTTCATGTGTTTTGTTTCTTAACTTCCACATGAGTGAAATCATATATGTGTCTTTCTCTGATTGACGTATTTCACGTAGCATAATACATTCGAGCTCCTTCCACATCGTTGCAAATGGCAAGATTTCATTCTTCTTGAAGCTGAGTTATATTTCATTGTATATACATATGTATGTATATATGAACATACACATATGTCCATATGCATATACATACATATACGTACATACACCACAACTTCTTTACACCTTCATCAGTTGATGGATACTTAGGCTTTCCCCATAGTTGGGCTACTGTTGATAATTCTGCTATAAATATTGGGTTCATGCAATGTCACTCTTAGGTATTTACCCAAAGGGTACCAAAATAGAGTCTCGGTTTTAAAGTATATTTTGCCTGATATAAGTATTGCTACTGTCTTTCTTTTGACATTATTGGCATGATAAATATTTCTTCATTCCCTCACTTCAAATCTGCAGGAGACTTGGGGCGCCTGGGTGGCTCAGTCGGTTAAGGGGCCGACTTCGGCTCAGGTCATGATCTCGCAGTCCCTGAGGTCGAGCCCCGCGTCGGGCTCTGTGTTGACAGCTCAGATCCTGGAGCCTGTTTCAGATTCTGTTCTCCCTCTCTCTGACCCTCCCCCATTCATGCTCTGTCTCTCTCTGTCTCAAAAATAAATAAACATTAAAAAAAATTTTTAAAAATAAGAAATCTGCAGGAGACTTAAGTCCGAATAAGGGTTTGTAGGCAGCATCTAGATAGACATTGTTTTTTGTTTGCTTGTTTCTTTGTCTGTTCTGTCCTTTGTGACGCCCTATCCAATGGCTTTGAATTGGAGCATTTAGTCCATTTATACTCAGAGTGATTATTGATAAGTATACATTTAGTCCCATTCTACTAGTTGTTTTTTCATTGTTTCTTGATGTTTTCTCTGATCCTTTCATGTCTGTGACACTTTTAGTCTTTCCTTTCCACTCAAGAGCCCGACTTAAATATTCTTTTCGTTTGACTGGTGGTACATTTCTTTGCTTATTTTTAATATTTCTTCTTTTTAAAATTTAGGCCCAAGTTAGTTACCTTATAGAGGAATACAGTTTCAGCAGTAGAATTTAGTGATCCATCAAGTACAAAATATACCCAATACTCATCCCAAGGTCCACCCCTAATGCCCATCACCCATTTAGCCCATACTCCTATTCAGTAATCCTCCAGGAACCCTGAGATTCTTCCCTCTATTTAACAGTCTCTTATCATTTGACTCCCTCTCTGTGTGTATCTTATTTTTGCTTTCCTCGCACTATGTTCATCAGTTTCATTAAATTCGACAGATGAGAGAAATCATAGGATGTGTGTCGTTCTCTGACATATTTTGCTTAGCTTAAGAAAGTCTGGTTCCATCCCCGTTGTTGCAAAGAGCGAGATTTCATTCTTTTTGATCGCAGAGTCATAGTCCATTGTATGCATATACCATATCTTCTTTATCCATTCATCTGTCAGTGGTCATTTGGGCTCTTTGCATAACTTAGCTATTGTTGAGAATGCTGCTAGAAATATTGGAGTACACGTGCCACTTCGAGTCAGCGTTAGTGTATCTTTTGGATAAATACGTAGTAGTGCAATGGCTGGGTCCTAGTGTAGTTCTATTTTTTGTGTTTGTGACGAATCTCCATACTATTGTCCAGAATGGCTACAGCACTTTGCATTCGCACCAGCATTGCAAAAGGGTTCCCTTTCCCTGCATCCTTGCCAACATCTGTCGTTTCCGGAGATGTTAATTTTAGCCATTCTGATAGGTGTGAGGGGATATCTCATTGTGGGTTTCATTTGTATTTCAGTGATGACCAGTGAGATTGAGCATCTTTTCATGTGTGACCAATCCGGATGTCATCTTTCTTAAAGTGTCTCTTCATGTCTTTTGCCCATTTCTTCACGGGATTATTTGGTTTCTGGGTGTTGAGTGTGATCACTTTTTTTATAGATTTTGGATACTAACCCTTTATCTGATATGTCACCTGCAAATATCTTCTCCCATTTCATTCAGTTGCCTTTTAGTTTGGCTGATTTTGTCCCCTGCTGTGCAGAAGCTTTTTATCTTCAGGACCCAATAGTTCATTGTGGTTTTTATTGCTCTTGCTTCTGGAGACATGACAAGCGAGAAGTTGCTGCGGCCAGGATCAAGGAGGTACATTGCCTGTTATCTCCTCTAGGATTTTGAATGTTCCTGACTTACATTTAGATAATTCATCCATTTTGAGGTGTGTGTGTGTGTGTGTGTGTGTGTGTGTGTGTGTGTGTCGTTTAAGGACAGTGTCCAGGTTCATCATTCTCACTGTCCAGTATTCCGAGTACCATTTGCTGAAGAGACTCTGATTCCATTCTATATTATTTCTGTGTTAACAAAGATTACTCACCTTATGTTTGAGGGTATATTTCTGGGTTCCATATTCTGTTCCATTGACGTCTGTCTCCGTTTCTGTGCCTGTACATACTGTCTTGATGAATGCAGCTTTCTAATACACCATAAATCCAAAATAGTCATGTTTCCACCTTGGTTTTCTTTTTCAACATGACTTTGGCTTTTGGTATCTTTTCTGGATCCTTACACATTATAGGGTTGTTTGTTCTAGCTCTGTGGAGAAAGCTCGTGTTATTTTGATAGGGATTGCATTGAGTGTGTCGACTGCTTTGGTAGTATTGACATCTTAACAATGTTTGTTCTTCTAATATATGAGTATGGAATGTTTTCCATTTCTTTGGGTTTCTTCAATTTTTCTCATAGACGATTTATAGTTTGTTGCTTACATCCCCATTGGGAGAGAGTCTGAACTAGGCTTAGGGTTCGGTCCAGGACGTTGCCAGGGCCAAAGCAACTCCAGTCTTGTGATCTCCCTAGAGGAATGAAGTAAGGGACCAGGAGACAGCGGGGGTCAATTGTTTGAATAGGTTTCAAGATCGGGTTAGGATTCGGTTGAGGTTTCCGGTTAGGGGTAGGGTTTGGGTTAGGACCCAAGAGGCCCCAGGTACTGAGCCCACAGCAGGGCAGTGGTCACCCGAATGGGCTAAGTTGAGGGCACAGGGGAGAGGGCCGGGAAGGTTCAGTCTTTGGCTTCCTGGCCACGCAAATCTATGGGCCACTGGTCCAGTAGGCCTCAGGAATTCTCTCAGACAACTGCAGCCGGGCCTGCAGAATGACATTGTGAGGTTCCAGGCACCATGCCGAGGGACACTGTGCCGCTTCTGGAACCCTAGGCGCGTACTTTGCCAGACCTTGGTATTGGGTCCACAAGGGGAGAGAGTCTTAGCTACGGTTAGTGTTTGGACCAGGGACGTAGCCAGGATCGAAGTGACTCCAGTCTTGAGATCTCCCTCGAGAGATGAAGTGAGGGCTCATGTGAAGGTGAGGTTAAAATGAAGGGATAGGGTTCAAGGCCGGCTTAGGATTCGAAGGAGAGTCTGGTTAAGGGTAGGTTTGGGGTTACGTCCCAGGACGCCCCAGGTGCTGAAGCCAGAACACTTCAGCGGTCTCCCTGAAGGACTGAGTTCAGGGCACAAGGGAGAGTGCCGGGCAGGGTCAGAATCTGTTCTTCCAAGGCCACACAACTCTATGAGCCCTGGTCGGGGAAGACTCAGGAATCCTCTCTGGCAGATGCAACAGGCATGGGAAACGATATGGTGAGCTTCCAGATACCATACCAAATGACCATGCAACCCTTCAGGTCACAAGGCGTATGGTGTTGTCAGACGTAGGGATTGGGTCCCCAGGGGGAGAGAGCATTAGCTAGGATTAGGGTTTGGTCCAGGGACATCGCCAGGGCCGAAGCCATGCTGATCGCGTAATCTCTCTCAAGGCCTGAAATGAGGGCCCATGCGATGGGCGGCTCAAGTAGAGGGTTAGGTTTTGAGGATGGATGAGATTTCAGTGGAGGGTTCTGACAGAGGGTAGGTTTAGGGTGAAGTTTAGATCCCAGGAGCTCCAGACGACGAACCCACAGAAATACAGCGGTCTCCCTGAAGGGCTAGGTTGAGGACACAAGGGAGGGTGCCCGTCAGGATCCGTCTTGGTCTCCCAAGGCCACACACGTGATTGGGCCCCTGGTAGAGGAGGCCTACAAAATCCACTCGGGCAGCTGCAGCCGGGCCTGGGAAACGACATGGTGAGCTTCCAGGTTCCATGCTGAGTCAGATTGCACTGCTTCTGGACCCCAGGCGCATGGTGTTGTCAGACGTTAAAATTGGGTCCCCATGGGGAAAGAGCCATAGCTAGGGTTAGGGTTAGGTAAAGGGATGTCGCCAGGTCCATAGCGACTCCAGCCTCGTGATCCCCCTGGAGGGATGAAGACAGGGCCCATGCCAGAAGGCGGTTCAATTGCAGGGATAGGAATCGAGGCAGGCTTAGGTTTCGGGGGAGGGTCCAGGTTTGGGGTAGGTTAGGGTTAGTGTTAGTTCCCAGGAGGATCCAGGTGCCGAAACCACAGCAGGGCAGTGGTCACCCCGAAGGTCTGAGGTGAGGGCACAAGGGATGGTGCCGGTCAGGATCCCTCTTTGGCTGCCAAGGCCACACATGTTGTTCCTCCCGTGGTGGAGGAGGCTTCCGGAATCCTATCGGGCAGCTGCAGCCAGGCCTGGGAAACCACATGGTGAGCTTCCAGGTGCCATGCCGAGACAGCCTGCACCGCTTCAGGGCCCCAGATGCGTGGTGTTCTCAGACGTTGGAATTGGGTCCCCATGGGTAGAGAGCCTCAGCTAGGGTTAGGGTTTGGTCCAGGGACGTGGCCAGGGCCGAAGCGACTCCAGTCTCGTGATCTCCTTTGAGGGCTGAAGTAGGGCCCATGCCAGAAGGGTGCTCAATTGCAGGGTTAGGGATCGAGGCAGGGTTAGGTTTCAGTGTAGGGTCCCAGTTCGGGGTAGGGTTAGGGTTAGGGTTAACTCCCAGGAGCCCCAGGCACCAAAGCCACAGCAGGGTCGTGGTCTCCACGAAGGGTTGAGTTGAGGGCACAAGGGATGGTGTCGGTCAGGATCCGACTTTGGCTGCCAAGGCCACATATCTTGATATGCCTCTGTTCGAGGAGTCCTCCAGAATCCTCTCAGGAGCTGCAGCCGCGCCTGGGAAACAACATGGTGAGCTTCCAGTTTCTGTGCCGAGTCAGCCTGTACCGCTTCTGGACCCCAGGCGCTTGATGGTGTCAGACCTTGGAATTGGGTCCCCATGAGGAGAGAGCCTTAGCTAGGGTTAGGGTTCGGTCCAGGGCCATCGCCAGGGCTGAAGGGACTCCGGTCTCGTGACCTCCCTCAAGGGCTGAAGTGAGGGCCCATACCAGAAGGCGGCTGAAATGCAGGATTCGGGATCGAGGCAGGCTTAGGTTTTGGTGGAGGGTCCCGGATCGGGGTAGGGTTAGGGTTAGGGTTGGGTACCTGAAGGCTCCCGGCGCCCAATCCACAGCAGGGCAGTGGTCTCCCCGAAGGGCTGAGTTGAGGGTACAAAAAACGGTACCGGTCAGGATCCCTCTTTGGCTGCCAAGGCCACTAACGCCGATAAGCCCCTGGTCGAGGAGGCCTCCGGAATCCTCTTGAGAGCTGCAGCCGGGCCTTGGAAACGACATGATGAGCTTCCAGGTTCCTTGCCGAGTCAGCCTGCACCGCTTCTGGACCCCAGGCGCGTGATGCTTTCAGACCTTGGAATTCGGTCCCCATGAGGAGAGAGCCTTAGTTAGGTTTAGGATTCGGTCCAGGGACGTCGCCAGGACCGAAGCGACTCCGGTCTCGTGATCTCCCTCGAGGGCTGAAGTGAGGGCCCATGCCAGAAGGCGGCTCATATGCAGGATTAGGGATCGAGGCAGGCTTAGGTTTCGGTGGAAGTTCACGGATCGGGTTAGGGTTAGGGTTAGGGTTAGGGTGGGTACCTGGAGGCTCCATGCACCGAACCCACAGCAGGGCAGTGGTCTCCGAGAAGGGCTGAGGTGAGGGCACAAGGGACGGTGCCAGTCAGGATCCCTCTTTGGATGTCAAGGCCACACATGTTGTTCCTGCCGTGGTCGAGGAGGCCTCCGGAATCCTTTCGGCTAGGTGCAGCCGGGCCTGGGAGACGACATGGTGAGCTTCCAGGGTCCATGCCGAGTCAGCCTGCACTGCTTCTGGACCTCAGGCGCGTGGTGTTTAACACGTTGGAATTCGTCCCCATGGGGGAGAGCGTCAGCTACAGTTAGGGTTCGGTCCAGGGACGTCGCGTGGGCAGAAGCGACTCCAGTCTCGTTATCTCCCTCGAGTTATGAAGGGAGGGCCCATGCCAGAAGGCGGCTGTATTGTAGGGTTAGGGATTGAGGCAGGCTTAGTTTTCAGTGTAGGGTAACGGTTCGGGGTAGTATTAGGGGTAGGGTTAGCTCCTAGGAGCTCCAGGCGCCAAACCCACAGCAGGGTCGTGGTCTCTGCAAAGGGCTGAGTTCAGGGCACAAGGGACTGTGCCGGTCAGGATCCGTCTTTGGCTGCCAAGGCCCCACACGTCGATCGGCCCCTGATCGAGGAGCCCCAGGAATCCTATTGGGCAGCTGCAACCAGGCCTGGGAAACAACATGGTGAGCATCCAGGTTCTATTCCGCGTGAGCCTGCACCACTTCTGGACCCCAGGCGTGTGGTGTTTTCAGACATTGCGATTGGGTCCCCATGGGGACTGAGTGTTAGCTAGGGTTAGAGTTTGGTCCAGGGACTGGCACGGCCGAAGAGACTGCGGTCTCATGATCTCCCTCGAGGGTGAATTGAGGGCCCATGCCAGAAGGCGGTCAATTGCAGGGTTAGGGATCGAGGCAGGCTTAGGTTTCGGGTTAGGGTTAGGTCCCAGGAGGTTCCAGGCGCTGAATCCACAGCAGGGTTGTGGTCTCCCCGAAGGGCTGAGTTGAGGGCACCTGGGACAGTGCTGGTCAGGATCCGTCTTTGGCTGCCAAGGCCACATATGTTGTTCTGCCCGAGGTCGAGGAGGGCTCTGGAATCCTTTTGGGCAGCTGCAGCCGGCCTGGGAAACGACATGGTGAGCTTCCATGTTCCATGCCTTTTGAGCCTGCTCCGCTTCTGTACCCCAGGCACGTGGTGTTGTCAAATGGAAGAATTGGGTCCCCTTGGAGAGAACGTCTTAGGTAAGTTTAAGATACGGTTCAGGGACGTTGCCAGGGCTGATGCGACTCCGGTCTCATGATTTCCCTCCAGGGCTGAATTGAGAGACGATGGGACAAGGCAGCTCAAGTGCAGGGTTAGGATCGAGGCAGGCTTAGGTTTCGGTGGAGTGTCCCGGTTCGGGCTAGGATTACGGTTAGTGTTAGGTCCCAGGAGTCTCCAGGCGCCGAACCCACAGGAGGGCAGTGGTCTCCCTGAAGGGTATAATTGTGGGCAAGGGATGGTGCCACCCAGGATCAGTCTTTGTCTGCCAAGGCCACGCACGTTGATGGGCCCCTGGTCGAGGAGGCTTCTGGAATCCTCTGGGGCAGCTGCAGCCCGGCCTGGGAAATGACATGCTGAGCTTCCACGTTCCATGCCATGTGAGCCTGCACTGCTTCTGGACCCCAGACGCGTGGTTTGTTCAGAGGTTGGAATTGGATCCCCATGGGGAGAGAGCCTTAGCTAGGATCAGAGTTCGGTCAAGGGACATCTCCATGCCGAAGCGACTCAGGTCTTGTGATCTCACTCCAGGGCTGACGTGAAAGCCCATGTGAGAAGGCAGCTCAAGTACAGGGTTAGGTTTCAAGGCAGCCTTACGTTTTTGTGGACGCTCCCAGTTAAGGGTCGTGTTAGGTTTAGGGTTAGGTCCCAAGAGGCTCCAGGTGCCGAACCTACAGCAGGGCTGTGGTCTCCCCGAAGGGGTGAGTTGAGGGCATAAATGAGTTTGCCGGTTAGGTTCAGTCATTGTCTGTCAAGGCCACACACGTTGATGGGCTCCTAGTCGAGGACACCTCCAGAATCCTCTCGCGCAGCTGCAGCCTGGCCTTGGAAAAGACATGGTGAGCTTCCAGGTTCCATGCTGAGTGAGCCTGCACCTCTTGTGTCCCCTAGGCCCGTGGTGTTTTTAGACTTTGGTATTGGGTCCACATGGGGAGAGTGGCTAGCTAGGTTTAGGGTTCGGTCCAGGGACGTCGCCAGTGCCAAAAAGACTCCGATCTCGTGACCTACCTCGAGTGCTGAAGTGAGGGCCCGTGCGACCAGGTGACAGAAGTGTAGGGTTAGGGTTCGAGGCCCACTTAAGTTTCATTGGATGTTCCCTGATCCAGGTAGTTTTAGGGTTAGGGATATGTCCCAGTAGGTTCCAGGCGCCGAACCTAGAGCAGGGCTGTGGTCTCCCCGAAGGGCTGAGTTAAGGGCACAAGTGAGGGTGCCGGTCAGATTCAGTCTTTGGCTGACAAGGCCACACACATCGACAGGCCCTGGTCGGGGAGGCCTTTGGAAACATCTCGGGCGTATTCAGCCGAGCCTGGGAAACGACATGGTGAACTTCCAGGTTCCATGCCGAGTGAGTCTGCACCGATTGTGTACCCCAGGCACGTGGTTTTGTCAGACGTTGGTATTGGGTCCCCATGGGGAGAGATCCTCAGCTAGGGTTAGGGTTTGGTCAAGGGACGTCACCAGCCCGAAGCGACTACGCTCTCGTTATGTCCATTGAGGGCTGAAGTGAGGGCCCATGAGATGGGGCATCTCAAGTTTAGGGTTCGGTTACAAGGCCGGCTTAGTTTTCAGTGGAGGCAACCGGTTTGAGGTAGGGTTAGGGTTTGGGTTAGTTTTCAGGAGTCTACATGCGCCGAACCCTTAGCAGACCAGTGGTCTCCCTGAAGGACTGACTTGAGGGCACAAGGGAGACTACCGGTCAGGATCAGTCTTTGGCTGCCAAGGCCACACACGTCGATAAGCCCCTGGTCGAGGAGGCCTCCGGAATCCTCTCGGGAGCTGCAGCCGGGCCTGGGAAACGACATGGTGAGCTTCCAGGTTCCTTGGCGAGTCAGCCTGCACCGCTTCTGGACCGCAGGCGCGTGATGCTGTCCGACCTTGGAATTGGGTCCCCATGAGGAGAGAGCCTTAGCTAGGGTTAGGGTTCGGTCCAGGGACGTCGCCAGGGCCGAAGCGACTCCGGTCTCATATTCTTCCTCGAGGCCTGAAGTGAGGGCCCATGCAATGGGGCAGCTCAAGTGTAGGGTTAGGGTTCGAGGCTGGCATAGTTTTCAATGCAGGGTCCTGGTTTTGGGTAAGGTTAGGTTTAGGTCCCAGGAGACTCCAGGTGCTGAACCCACAGTAGGGCAGTGGTCTCCCCGAAGGGCTGTGTTGAGGGCACAAGGGAGCGTGCAGGTCAGTATCAGTCTTTGGCTGCCAAGGTCACACACGTCAATGGGCCCCTGGTCGAGGAGGCCTCCGGAATCCTCTGGGTCAGCTGCAGCCCGGCTTGGGAAACGACATGCTGAGCTTCCAGGTTCCATGCCTTGTGAGCCTGCACCGCTTCTGGACCCCAGGCACGTGGTGTTGTTAGACGTTGGAATTGGGTCCCCATGGGGAGAGTGCTTTAGCTAGGGTTATTGTTCGGTCCAGGGATGTCGCCAAGCCCGAAGCGACTCCGGTCTTGTGATATCCCTCGAGGGCTGAAGTCAGGGCCTATGACACAGGGATGCTCAAGTGTAGGGTAGGGTTCTAGGCCCCCTTTAGTTTTGTAGAGGGTCCCCTTTTGTGGTGGGGTTATGGTGTGAGTTGAGGGTACAGGAGGGTGCCGATCAAGACCAGTCTGTGGCTTCCTATTTCACACAAATCTATGGCCCCCTGTAGGGTAAGCCTCAGGAATCCTCTCGGGCAGCTGCAGTCAGGCCTGGAAATGTCATGGTGAGGTTCCACATTCCTTTCCGAGTGACCCTTTACTGCTTCTGGACCCCAGCCACGTGGTGTTGTCAGAGGTTTATAGTTCGGTCCAGGGAAGTCGCCAGGGTCGAAGCGACATCAGTGTTTTGAATTCCATGGAAGGCTGAAATGAGGGCACATGCTCTGACATGGATGTGTTGTAAAGTTGGTGTGATATATAGGGTTAGGTGTAGGGTGAGTGTTCTAGTTAGGGCTACCATTAGGTTTAGGGTTAGCTCCCTGGAGGCTCTGGGTTGTTACCCCAGAGCATAGCAGGTGTATCTCCAAAGGGCTGAGTGGAGTCACAAGGGTGTGTGCCGGTCAAGATTATTCTGTGGTTTCCAAGGCTAGACATATGTATGTGCCACCCTTACTGTAGGCGACAGGTATCCTCCAGTGCAGCTGCCGTCTCGCTTTGGAAATGACATGGTGATATTCCACGTTCCATGTCGAGTATTTCTTCATCAATTCTGGAACCCATGTGCATGCTGTTATTAGAAAATATACAAATGTGTATTTTCTGATGGAATGATATCTCCCTTGATGTCTTTGCGGTGATGTCTTTGCTCTTCTATGATTGTATGAGTATCAATTATTTACTTTAGGTTTTCAGTGTTTTGTGTATTGGATTCTCTCAGATTGAGCACATATGTGTTTACAATTGTTGTATCTTTTGTTGGATTATACCTTTTTTCATTATATTTCCTTCTTTCTCTCAGAGTTTTATTTTTAAATGTATTTGATATAGGTATGGCTACTGCTGTTTCTTTTGATAATTTACTTCTGTAATTACTCTCTTGTAGGTAGAGAATAGATAGGTCCTATATTTCATTCATTCTCTCACCCAGTGCCTTTTTTTATGAGGAGAGAGAGCTCGGGTATGGGAGGGCTGGTTGGGGGAAATGGGGGAAGACAGAGAGCAAGAGAGAGAATGAGACTCAGTATGTATCTTAAGTAAGTTCCTTGCTCAGTGCAGAGCTCAATTAGGTCTCATTCCGATGACCCTGGCATCATAGCCTGATCCAAAGTCAAGAGTTGAAATCTCAAGTGATTGAGCCATCCAGGCGCCCCTATCTGTCACCCTGTGCCTTTGATTTGAGCATTTATCCTGTTTCCTTTCAAAGTTACTGATAGACATATACTTGTCCTTTTATTACTTGATGATTGTTGTTTCTGAATCTTTCTGATCCTTTCTTCTCTTTCTCTTTTTTATGGTTTGCTGGGTTTCTTTAGTACCACAGTTGAAATTGCTTGTCTTTATAGTCTGCATATGTATTGGTGGTGTTTGATTTGTGGTCATTATTAGGTTTGTACCTAACCACTTGTGCATATAGAAGTCTATATTTAGTTGATAGTTGTTTAAGTTTGAACCAGTTCTTTACTCCTCTCCTCCCCGTGTTGTAGATATGTAGTGTCATATTTCAAAACCTTTCATATCGCGAATACTTTGGCTGATGTTTTATAGATGTACTCATTTTTATTGCTTTTGCGTTTCGCACGTTAATAGTGTCACTTTAGGTGTTTCTTTTCCACTTAAAGTGTCCGCTTTAACATTTCTTTCAGGGGTGGTTTGTTGGTTGTGAACTCGCCGAGTATTTATTTGGGAACCTCTTCATCTCTCCTTCCATCTGAATGATAGTGTTGTGGATAGACTCTCTGGATGCAGATGTTATCCATTCAGCACCTGTACCATACTGTGCTGCTCACTTACGGTTTAAAAGTTTCTTCTGAAAAACATCCAGTGATAACCTTATGGGGCTTCTCTTGTAGGTAATTGTCATCTTTTGGTTTTTCTGCTATTAAATTGTTTCTTTATCACGACATTTTGCATTTTAATTCCTATATGACTTGATGTGGATCTGCTTCTGTTGAATATTTTGGGGGTTCTTTGTGCCTCCTACTTCTGGATCTGTTTCATTCCCCACATTAAGGACGTTTTCATCTATTGTGTCTTCAAATAAATTTTCTGGTTCCATTTCTCAGAGTTTGGAGAATGAGAAATAGGGCAGAAGAGACCTATTGAAGGTTCTCTGATGAGTCACTGGTTTTGCATGTGTGGAGGGTAGATTTGGGATTCAAATGAACAACCTACCTTTAATTTAAAAGAACTAGAAAAAAACAACAATCTACCTATGTCCAATGTTCTCAAAAGGGAGGAAGTAATGCATATGAGAGTGGAAACCAATGAAACTGAGACCATGAAATCAATAGAAAATATGAAGAAGGTCAACAGTGGGTTTTCTGAAGAGTGAAACAAAAATTTCAAGATTATACATAGACTATGCTAAGACAGAGAGGACCCAACTCAAAATAATTATAAATAAAAGGGCAGACATTACACCTGATACCAAAGAAACATAAAGGAGACAAAGAGGCGACCATGGCTAAATTAGATGCCAGCAAACCGCCTACCTAGAAGAAATGGATAGGTTCTTAGAAACACACAACCTACCAAGACTGTATCAGGAAGAAATAGAAGCTTTGCACAGACCCATTAAAGGAAGACTGCATCAATACAATAAGATAACCAAAGTAAGTAAATTGAATCAGTAATCGAAATTCTCTCAGGGAAGAAAAGCCCAGGACCAGGTAGATTCACTGGTGAATGTGACCAAACGTTTGTAGAAGAAATAACAGCAGTCCTCTCACTGATTCAAAAGGAATGAACACCATAAACTCATTTCATGAGACTGGAATTACCCTGGTAGGAAGCCAGAAAAGGATACTACCTGAACAGAAAACTATAGGCCAGTATTCCCATGATGACTATAGATGAATAATTCCCAGTGATATACAGGCAAACCAAATTAACCATCACATAAAAAGGATCATTGACTGCGATGTAGGGTTTTTCCCTGTAAAGGAAGGATGTTTCAGAAATGAAAATCAATAAATATGACCCCTCACATAATTGAACGAAAGAAAAATCGTCCAGAAACCAGACTCAACTATAAATAGCAAACGGAGGATTACTAGAAGGGAGGTGGGCAGGGGGATGCGTTAAATGGGTGATTGGCTAAGGAGGGCGCTAGTAGTGAGGAACACTGGATGTTGTATGTAAGTGATGGATGACTACATTGTACTCCTGAAACTAACATTACACTGTATGTTAACCAACTAGAATTTAAATAAAAACATGGAAAAAATACATACTAAAGAAATACATAAATAAATTTAAAGTTAACAAAATAAATACATTTTTAAAATTTTTCTTAATGTTTATTTATTTTTGACAGAGAGAGAGAAAGAGACAGAGAGAAAGAGAGAGAGAGAGAGAGCGAGCGAGCATGATCAGGGGAGGGGTAGTGAGAGTGTGAGACACAGAATCGAAGCAGGCTCCAGGCTCTGAGCTGTCAGCACAGAGCCTGATGCGGGGCTCAAACCCATAGACCGTGAGATCATGACGTGAATCAAGTCAGACGCTCAACCAACTGAGCCACCCAGGCACCCCATACATTTTAAAAATTAAAAAGAAAACTGCTGTGACTATGTCAATAGATACACAAAAAAGTTCTGAGAAAATTTGGTATCCATTTGTGCTAAAAAACTCTTTAAAAATTCCCCGTAGAGGGAACATATCTCAACATAAGAAAGGCCATGTATGTGAAGCCCATATCTAACATCATACTCTATAGTGAAATTGTGAAAGATTGTCCTCTAAGATCAGGAACAAGACAAGGATGCCCTAGATATGTGAAGGGGTTGGGTGATTCAGCCTTCTGGTTATGGAATAATAAATTATAGATAGAGGATATAGCATAGGGAACATTGAGAATGGTACTGGAATAGTGATGCATGGTGACAGATTGTAGCTACACCTGTGTTAGTGTATCAGAATGTATACACTTGTCCACTCACTCTGTTGTTCATCTGAAACTAATGTAACATACTGTATCAGCTATTCCCAAATAACATGATTTTTTAAAAAGGTAAAAGAATGAAATAAAGTTCAGTGTAAAAGAACTTGTTAATATCAAGAAATACATTAAAGTTCCAAACTAGAAAGTCACTATATCACATCCTGTAGCTTTCCTATACACTAACCAAATTATCTAAGAAGAAAAGAAAACAATCCATTTACAATAGCATCAAAAACAATAAACTGTATAGGAATAAATTTAGCCAAGGAAGTGAAAGATCTCTCTACAGAAAACTATAACACCCATGTACTGAAACGGAAGAAATTCAATTTGGATGAAAGAAACAGGAGAACACACAAGTCAGTGAAAAGCCATCCCACGTCTGTCTTTCAGAGGAATGAATATAGATACAATGTCCATATTACCCAAAGCCATCTAGAGATTCAGTGCAATCTTTATCAAGACTCCAATGCAATTTTTATGCCATTAGAAAAACATATCCTAAAATGTATTTGGAACCACAAAAAGACCCCAAGTAGCCAACGCAAGAAAGAACAAAATGGGAGGCATCACACTTCTCGATTTCTAGCTGCATTCTAATACAAAGAAATCAGTTATGTCACTGGCATAAGCACACACACAAGACAATGGAACGGAAATTGAGAGCCCAAACTAAACCCTTGCACGAACAGTCAACTAGTATTTGACAAGGGAGTCAAGAATACATAGTGGAGAAGGGTATTCTCTTGAATAACTGGGGCTGGGAAAATTGGATATACACGTGCATAAGAATAAAGTTTAGCACCTTATGTTATACCACTCCAAGAATTAACTTGAAATGGATTAAAGATGTAAATGAATAGTATGGAAACAAAATTCTTCCTCATCGTTTCCGCTCTTACTATGCCAAGACGGAGCTGTTGAGGTGGTGAAGGGCTGGGTGGAAAGTAGTCCTGGACATAGAAGACTGTGTGTGTGTGGAACAGACTTTCTTTAGTAGTCTGGAATTATCCCTCTGATTCTTTAAGACTAGCCACTTCCTTCCCCACATTTGCAGACACAGCTAGTACCATGCTGCCAGCAATGCACTGCTTTGCCTCCTCCAACTCTTAGAAATTCTAGGTGGGACCCAGTGGGAAGGGTGGAGTTTAGAAGCACTGATGCTGCCCTGTTGAAACCAGGTGGAGAGGAAGGAGACAGGTGCCATTCGGCTTCATTGGGGTTCAGGTATGTTAGTGTTGGGGTTGGGGTTGAATTTTTCACCTTTTACCCTAACACATCTCAAAAGTTTGATTTCTGTCCTGCAGGTCCACGTGGTTTCCAGGATATTCCTCCTTTCCCAGAAGTGCCCTCCATGTCATACCCCGTGGGCTGACATTTATCACCACCCATGGGCTATGGACCACTCCCACCTTCTCCAAACTGGGGTCCTCTGGGACCTCACCTTCCTCCTCCACCATGTGGAAAGATGATATGACTAGTATGAGTTGACTTATAAAACACGTTGTGTCTTCTACTTGTTATGTGTTTGGAGGAGATGCATTGATGGCACCACAGGGCTTTCAGGTCAGCCTGAGTGAGGACGTTGTAAGGTTCTTCAAGTTTCTCAGGACATGCATGAAATGGGCAGTCATTTCCACGTAGTGAGCTGGGCAACACATGTCTCTGATAGAGAAGGAAAGAGGCCTTATACGTGCTGACAGACATAGCATTCCCTAGGATGTAGCTTGTACAGAGACCATGTGCTGGGCTCTCTGAGGGATGAAACACACCCCTAACATACTTTCTAGCGAGTTGAGACCTGAGCTGTTCACAGCTGCTTGATTAGTTAAAAAAGACCTGAACCAGGGCCCTGTAAGCCTTCCTCCAGGGACAGGATCAGATCTCCCTCTTGTCCTCAAGGGTCACCCGAGGCACGTGGAAAACGCTCTGTCCCTGGTAAGGGACCCGAGAGTGTGAATGAGTTGAATATAATGAAACCTGTTCAGGATGGTTTGTTTTTCTTCCACACAGTCTATGCAACCTCCATCCGCCTCCATCCTTTATGAGACCTAAGACGTGATGCAGCTCCAATGGGAAATATCAGTTGTGTCTCTACCAAGGATTCAGAAAAAGACAAGGTAAATTCTGTTGCCAGTTTCAGTTGCAATACTTTCTGGAAACTTTTATCTGGCCTTGTATGTTTTTTGGGTTGTTTTTTTGTTGTTGTTGTTGTTGTTGTTGTTGTTGTTGTTGTTGTTGTTGTTTTGGTCTTCTGGTGTCTTTACTGTTTGATTTATGTCCTCACAAGCCTCCCGGCTTCTCCAATGTAACATCATCATGTTAGCTAGTGCCTCTGGACACCACAAGTGCATAGAGGCTGAGGACCACCTGGCTCTCACTTAGTGTTTGTGGAAATAACTTGAGGAGGATGACACTTCACTGCACCCTCAAGTCTTCTGGAGCGTCTGACTCCTTCCACACCTTCTTTACACGGGATTATCCTGATTATTTTCATTTTTTTTTTCCTTTTCAAGTGTAGGCCATGAATGTGTTCAGAATGTCTGCTATGAGCCTCATGACTGGAATTGATAAAAACTCTTTCCAACATTATATTGTGTGCTTTGTGCAGTGCTGAGGGTTCTTAGAAAAATTTCAGAATTCATTACTGGTCCTTCTGTGTTGGCAAATGTACGATAGAGAATTTCTCCAGTTGTCCCCTAGGTGGAAATACTCTGAATTTTCAGAAGTGGCATGTGTAATAAAAAATGTACGTGGAACTGCAGAGAATCAGTGATTACTTGCAAGGACAATACCTCATAGAGTTCTCCAGTTGTGTTTATAGGAGTAGGTTCTCTTGTGTCCCGGGAGCAGTTGTAATTGGTACTTTGTCTCATGATACCTTATGGGAGTTTTTCACCTGAAATTGAGACATGTTTGTGTTCATTCTTTTACGTAGAATTTCTACCTCCCTTTTACAAAGGCACAAAATAGCTCTGCAACTCATGTTGTATTTAAAATCTGAATTACCTGTGAATTAAGATAAACATACTTGAGACCAATGAATATGCACAGGTAATGTGTCTCCCTCAGAAAACTCATATCCAGGCCCCAATGCTGGACTCCAGGAATCCCCATCTCCTCAGAGGTCTTTGTGGCCTTGCACAGAAGATGTGTTTGTAAGGGAGGGAAGCAGAGTGAGGACAGGCATGGGATCACAGGTAGAGCTTTGACCTTGGGGCGGCCCTGGATCTCTGTGTGGTTCTGGTCATTTCTTTCATTCCTTCATGTTCTGTCTGTTCTCAATGTGCAAAGAAAAAGTCTGCAGATCTGGTGGAAGAGGACACCAGAGAGATCCTGGACACAGATGCCTGCCTCTCTGGAATACTTTCCTTTATTAGACTGGCATTACTGCCATCAATCTTCTAGAACAGGACTCCTTGGCTTTCTGCATTTTTAAACATGGGCAGTGATGTGTGGTGATAGTCATTTTTCCTTGTGGCATCTGGTACCTTCAGGATATATGTGGGACCTCATGGAAGGGTAGAGTTTTCTGACACTGATGCTCTGTTCTACTAGAACCCATGAATGAACAAGGGGCCAGGTGCTGACACCTGCTTCATTGTGTTTCAGCTCCTGTGGGCGTTCTGCTTCTGTCTGTCATACCAACACACCTGTCACTTCTGTAGGTCCCTATGGATGCAAGAGGACCTCCTTCTTTCCCAGGTCCACCCTGCACAGATACAATTTATCACTGTTCATGGGCCATATGGGCTGCTTCCAGCTCCTTGATGGTGGGACAGTACCCATCACCTCCACCTCGACTATTTGTGAGATAAACTGAGCTGTATGAGTTGACATGTTCAGCATGTTCAGCTTCTATGTTGTTGAGTCTTTGAGAAGATGGAGAGATGGCCTCACACGCTTTGTAATGCAAGGGTGCTGCTGGATGTGGACACTGTTAAGATTCCTCAAGTTTCTCAGGACATACATATGTTGGGCTGTGTCATTTCCATTACTGAGCTGGGCTGCATATATCATTTGTGGAGAAGGAAAGAGTCTTTTAATAGAAAAGCAGGCATATCAGTTCTGCAGATGTGCCCAGCACACAGTCCATGTCCCTGGCTCTGTGAGAGATGAGGCAAACCCTTACCATCAGGGGCTTCAACTGTCCTAATGGGGAGAGAGTCACGTGCGTTAAATTACATGGAGCTTCTGGTCTACAATAATGGCAGCTCCAGTAATGGGTCCTCAAGTACAAGAGACGGAGACATGAAACTCATGGAAATGAATTGGAGACTGTGCATGAGAAGGGAGAGCTGAGATGGTACAGAGAGGAGGGTGTTGGACTCAGTGAGATCGAGTTGGAGGCCATTTGTGGCAGGGCCCACAACCTGGGCAGGGATAGTGAGCGCAGAGCGGCATCCACACAGAGCTGCTGTATGGGTTCAAGGATAGTCCATGCAGGTATCATCTCTGAAATGTCATTGTGGCCAAAGTGCACCCAGTTCATTATCTAAATAAAGACTGTTGTTTCTCTTGGAGGTTCTCCTGAAGATTCTGGATCCTTGTGAAAGAATTCCCTGGAGATTTGTAGTTTTCCTTGGTTCTTATGGGATGCTTGTCTGCCTAAGTTTGTGTGCCTCTGTGAGACTAAATGTGATGAAAGGTTGTAGATTAGCTGTGTGGCTTCCTTGGCCTTCAGCCTGAATCAGACTCTTACCAGGGAAATCAGGGTTGACCAGGAAACGCCCCTGCTGGAATCTTGTCACCGCACCCCTGAACCTACTGTCATGACCCTGCATGAAGGTGTACATCTCTGAAACTTCCCTCACAATTTCCAGAGGCACTGCCTGTGATCCTGCTGTCTAAGCCCTAATGCCAGCTCTCAGTGGGGCCATCTCAGAGCCTCAGCATTGTAATCTGAGAAGCAGGAACAATGTTGGTCTCTGATGTCAGTGCGATGAAGAGGTGGTTAAGCACATAAGGAATTTGTAAAATGTATGGGATGAGTGTGAATTCACCCTTCTCAGGGTGGAAATGAATGTATCTGCACACAGAAGATCATCAACAGATGTTCATTCAGTTTCATGAAACTAAGGGTATAATGCCTGAGGTTGGGAGATTGGCAATTCCTGTTTCCAAAGATACAACAACGACCCCTGTGTTTTTTCCATTAAAATTCAGGTCCTACTTTACAAAGAAGGAAAAGATAAGTATGAGAATGTGTATATTCAGGCATCTACATCTAAGATCTGAGGTAGACATACAAATGCAGCCACACAAATATGTGCTCATCCAAGGCCACAGATGTATTGTAGAAGACAAAATGCATAGAGGAGAACAGAAGATCCCTTTGCAATAAGTCAAAATCACTTTGACGTAGAGGACAATCCGTTTGAAATTTGGAGAGAACACTGAACCATTACAAACCAGCTATGGTTATTATATATTTAGAGATGGTGTCTAATCTGCCCCTTGGTCTGAATGCTTTCCCTGCCCACCCTGTCCACTCCACTTTGTCCTTCCTAATGTCCCCTAATACACTTGTCACCGTTGTGTTTCTGTGTCAGCGTCAGCTTCCAGGAAAATAACACTCGTTCCCCATCAAGCGTACACTTTGGGGTTCCTGTATATGCAGTCAGCCAACACATAGCATGTACAGGATTGGTGGAAGAAGACAGATCATTCTTTGGGGTTGTAATGCCTGGAAGGGACCTATAGTTCCATCTGAGGAGTTGGATACATCCTTTAGGGAGATCTGGTGATGGTTGTTATATCTGTAGATAGATACTCATGACCACATGGCGTGCGTGCTAGTTGATGGGGTTCGTGCTGATGAGGAGGACAGGTATCTGTCTCCAGGAAAGGGTCTCTTCCGATGGTGAGTAATGGATTCAGGAGACCGGTAAGGAGGCCCTGCATTAACTCAGCTCTTGTGCCCTTGTGCACCTTACCAGCTTCCAATAGCACCAATAGCACCAATCTAGGTGGCCTCAAGGGGGCAAATGGCGCAGCTTTTGTGGTGAGTCCCACATGATGTCCCACAAAGCTTCCCCTGTTGCCTTATTGAGGAATCGGGAGGGCAGAGCTCCATGGTCTGAGATAGGTTCCTTGGACACCACCCAGGAGAGTTGTGGGTAAGCATATGGCTCCTTCTACATCGGCCAAGCCAATCCACTTTGCCCCAGGCACCCCGAAACCTCTGAGCCCCTTTTTCCTCCCAGCTTAGGGAAGCAGCCAGCCCTCCAGAAGCTTTTGGGTCATGGATTAGCCACCAAGGGTAAATGTCTGGCTGTCCACATGCTGCCAGCATTGCTCTAGCAAATGTCAACATGAGCAGCTGCTGTACAGGGGATTCTCCTCCATTGTGATCAGGGCCTGGGACAAAACAAGACATGAGAGAGGGAGAGACAGGAGTGCCCTGTGCTCCTGGACAGGGCTCCATGCAGAAAGCAGATATCCTGAAGCCTGGGGAGAGGTGGAGAAAGAGACAGGCAGGGAGAGAGACATTGAATTTGTGATAGGGGAATTGGGCAAGTCCTAGAGAGTGAAAGGAAGAAATAGAGAGTGATGTGGTTAGAGATAAAGAGAGACAAAGAAGAAGTACAAGGAGAAAGTAGAGACCTGGTCCAGGAATGTGGATGGGGTGAGATGGGCCAGGGGAGAGGGGATGTATGAAGTGTCTCTGAGTGCTGGGGCAGAAACGTCAGGTATCATGGGCACCAGTGTTGTATGACTCCAAGACTCCAACATCCCTGGGGCCAAGCTTTGCAGAGGCTATTGCATTTGAAAAGATGGGTATCCCTCATTTCTCCTGGAATTGTGGGGGCACAGCCTCATGTTCTGTCATGGGGAGGGATGTCTTGAGGGAGAGTGTGCTGCTCTTTGGCAGGTAAACACTAGAGCCGCCCTGTGGGGAGGGAAGCCGGACCCATCTCCCTCACTTCCCCAGGCCCTGTTGGATTTCCCCGCAGCTCCCTACCAGCTGGTCTTCCTCATGTTCTGAACCCAGGCATCAGGCATTGTGTTGCCCCCAGAGCCGGCAGTCTGAACCTGGCAGAGTTGAACTGCTGATATTGATAAAAAGTATTTGACAAGAAGGTCCATATTCTCCCTCTGGAGCTAGTGGTGTGCATCAAGATCGTGGGTTTTTATCCTCCTGTCCACTGCCAAACTGAGGATGCCAGATGGTAGGTGAACCTTTTAAAACACCATAGTCTTGTCTTACATCAAATTCAAAGACATTTTCTTGTCCCAGCTTTCTTTTAATTTTGAAGAGATGGCAGTTAGTAATTGAAGGCATAATGAATGGTCCTATAGGAATTTGACCTATTGACTGATGGACATTATTTCATACATCTGTATCACTAAAGCACATTTCATTGGAAATGTTAGCCAAGGATACATACAATAAATTCATAACAGATGTGTAGCTCCCTGTAAGTTGCATTCTGACCCTGCCACATATGTGTCCTCAAAGATATTATTAGTGACTATTCAGATAAGCTCTCTACATCAAGATGGTGATGTTAGAGAATCTAGTATAAATGGAATTTCACAGATTCTAAATTAGGAATGATTGTTTTTAATTTATAATGTTTCTGTTTTTCTTTTTTGGAGAGAGCCTGAGGGAGGGAGGGGGGAGAGAGCAGGAGACACGGAATCTGGGGCAAGCTCCAGGCTCTGAGCTGTCCGGACAGAACCTGACGCAAGGCTCAATCTCATGGACTGCAAGATCATGACCTGAGGGGAAGTCGGATGCTTAACTGACTAAGCCACCCAAGCGCCCCAGGAATGATAGTTCATTGGCAAAAAAAGATAAATTAAAGATAGCGTAAAGGATGTCAACTTTTCATTGAAATATTCTTCACACATTTGTTGTATTAGTTTTAGGCATACATTGTAGTCATTCCATATGTCTATAAATTATGTTGTACTTCAGCACAAGTGTAGCTATCCTGTGAAAGCATGCAACAATATTATTACAGGATTGACTCTATTCCATTGGCTGTCTCTTGTATCCCTAGGACTCATTCGGTCCATAGCTGGAAGCAGTTATCTCCCTCTCAAAGGTGTCAATTCTTTATCTAACCTAACTACTCTGGTGGTAAACACAATTACTTGCTCAGCATGTGTAAATTGGCGGTCTATTTTTCTGTGGACATTGCTTAAAACATTACAAATGATGTCATTATGTTAATAAATTCTGTTTCATTCTTCACTCAAAAAAAAGGAGAAGGAAAAGATTTCTTTGTGTCCCAGGCCCTGTCACTAAGACCCTTCCCATTGTGGAGAACAGGCGGAGTTGCCCAGAGCACCTTCAGTCCCTCAGCTGAGCGACCAGGGCCTTCAACATTGCAGGAATTCCCATGGTATCCAGCAGAGAGAGCTCAAGCACCACAGACCTGGAGGGGCGGGCTCCTCTGCCTAGGCAGTGATGGCCAGCAGAGGGCGCACCATCGGCTTTTCTGACCCAGGGCACTTCAGAGCAGGAAGGGCTGCTGCTGCTCCCAGAGGACACAGGGCCTCTACCACTGTCTCAGGACAGAGAGCAGAGCTGTGTTTCCAGCGGGTTCTGCCGCCCGCCCCAGGGGAGACCTTGGGAGCTTAGCAGCAACTTGGCATCTCCTGAGTCGCCAGAGAGAAGCTGCCTTCCCCCCTGTGTGTGTGTGTGTGTGTGTGTGTGTGTGTGTGTGTGTGTGTGTGTGAGTGTGAGTGTGGTTAACTTCAAGTTTCTTAGCTTTGTGGTCAGAAAAAATGCTTGGTCTGATCTCTGTCTTTGGGTACCTGTTGAGGCCTGTTTTGTGACCTAGAATGTGATCAATTATGGAGAGTGCCCCATGTGCACTTGAAAAGAATGTGTACTCTGCCATTTTAGTATGGAGTGTTCTGAATATATCTGTTAAACCCATCTGGTCCAGTGTGTCATTCAAAGCCATTGTTTCCTTGTTGAATTTCTATTTACAGGTTCTGTCCATCGATGTGAGTTTTGTGTTAAAGTCCTCTAATATCGTTATATTATTATAAATGAGTTCTTTTATGGTTGTTGTTAAATGTTTTATATACTTGGTGGTTGCATGTTGGGGCATCAAAATTTATAATCATTGGATCTTCTTGTTTGGTTGTCCCCTTTAGTATGAGATAGTGTTTGTCTTCATCTCTTGTTACAGCTTTATTTATTTTTTAAATTTAAGTCTTAGTTGACATACAGTGCATTCTCGGATTCGTGAGTAGAATTCAGTGATTCATCCCTTACATACAACACCCAGTGCTCATCACAACAAGTGCTCTTCTTAATATAGGTCCCCCATCTAGCCCAGAACTGACCCATCTCCCTCCATGAACCTTCACTTTTTTTTCTCTATCATTAAGAGACACATGTAGTATGTTACCACTCTTCTCTTTTCCTGCCCCCTTCCCATGTTTTCATCTGTTTTGTTTCTTCAATTCCACATGAGTGAAATCATATATTTGTCTTTCTCTGATTGACATATTTCACTTAGCATAACACATTCTAGATCCATCCACATCGTTGGAAATGGCAGGATTTCATTCGTTTTGAAGCTGAGACATATTAGATTGTACATACATATGTATATACATATTAGATTGTATATACATATGTATATACATATACAAACACACACACATGCATATACATGAATACACAGACACACACATACACAGACCCCACAACTTCTTTATACCTTCATCACTTGATGGATACTTGAGCTCTCCATAATTTAGCTACTGTTGATAAAGCTGCTATAAATACTGGGTGCATGCAATTTTACTACTAGGTATTGACCTAAAGGGTACCAAACTACAGTCTCGATTTTAAAGTTTTTTTGCCCGATATAAATATTGGTACTGGGTTTCTTTTGATATTGTTGGCATGAAAAATGTTTTTTCATTCCCTCCATTTAAATCTGCAGGTGACTTAAGTCCAAATAAGGCTTTGTAGGCAGTACCTAGATAGGCCTTGTTTTGTTTGTTTGTTTCTTTTCTTTTCTTTTCTTTTCTTTTCTTTTCTTTTCTTTTCTTTTCTTTCTTTGTCCATTCTGACCCCCTATCCAATGTCTTTTGATTGGAGCATTTAGTCGATTTACATTAGAGTAATTATTGATAGGTATATATTTAGTGCCCTACTAGGTGTTTTACCATTGTATCTTGATTTTTCTCTGATCCTTTCTTATCTGTAACAATTTTGGTCTTTCATTTCCACTAAAAGAGCCCGATTTATATACTCTTTTCTTTTGACTGGTAGTATATTTCTTTACTTATTTTTAATATTTCTTCTTTTTTAAAAGTTAACCCCAAGTTAGTTACCTTATAGTGGAATACAGTTTCAGGATTAGAATTTAGTGATCCGTCAATTACAAAAATATATCCAGTACTCATCCCAAGTGCTGTCTCTAATGCCCATCACCCATTTAGCACATACCCCTATTCAGTAACCCTCCAGGAACCCTGAGCTTCTTCCCTCTATTTAATGGTGTCTTATCATTTGACTCCATCTCTGTTTGTATCTTATTTTTGCTTTCCTTTCACTATGTTCTTCGGTGTTATGAATTCTCTCATCTGTGGAATTTAATATGATGTGTGTCTTTCTCTGACATATTTTACTTATAATAAAGTCCAGTTCACTCCGCGTTGTTGAAAATAGCAAGATTTCACTCCTTTTGATCGCCGTGTAATATTCCATTGTATGAATATACATCTTCTTTATCCATTCATCCGTCAATGGTCATTTGGCCTCTTTGCATAATGTAGCTATTGTTGATAATGCTGCTATAAACATTGGAGTGTATGTGCCACTTGGAGTCAGCATTAATGTATCCTTTGTGTAAATACCTAGTAGGGCAATTGCTGGGTCCTAGTACAGTTCTACTTTGTTTTTTGTAACGAATCTCCATACTATTTTCCAGAGTGGCTACACCATTTTGCATTCCCACCAGCATTGAAAAACTTTCCCTTTGCATCCTTGCCAACATCTGTCGTTTCCTGAGGTGTTAATTTTAGCCATTCTGATAGGCGTGAGGGGATATCTCATTGTGGGTTTGATGTGTATTTCACTTATGAGGAATGAGGGTGAGCATCTTTTCACGTGTGACCAATCTAGATGTCCTGTTTGTTAAAGTGTCTCTTCATGTCTTTTGCCCATTTCTTCTCTGGATTATTTGGTTTTTGGGTGTTGAGTGTGATAAGTTCTTGATAGATTTTGGATACTAACCCTTTATCTGATATGTCACCTGCAAATATCTTCTCCCATTCCATTAAGTTTCCTTTTAGTTTTCCTGATTGTGTCCTCTGTTGTGCAGAAGCTTTTTATCTTGAGGTCCCAATAGTTTATTTTGGTTTTATTGCCCTTGCTTCTGGAGAAATGACAAGCAAGAAGTTGTTGCGGTCAGGATCAAAGAGGTAGGTTGCTTGTTTTCTCCTCTAGGATTTTGATGGTTTCCTGTCTTACATTTAGATCTTTCATCCATTTTGAGGTGTGTGTGTGTGTGTGTGTGTGTGTGTGTGTGTGTGTGTGACAGAGAGAGAGAGAGAGAGAGAGAGAGAGAGAGAAGTTTAAGAACATAGTCCAGGTTCATACTTCTCACTGTCCAGTTTTCCCAGTACCATTTGCTGAAGAGACTCTTCTTTTTCCTTTGGATATTCTTTCCTGCTTTGTGAAATATTATTCAGCCATATGTTTGAGGCTCCATTTCTGGGTTCCCTATTCTGGTCCTTTGATCTATGTGTCTGTTCTTGTGCCCGTACCATACTGTCTTGATGATTGCGGCTTTCTAATGCACAATAAAGTCCAGAGTTGGAATGTCTCCAACTTTGTTTTTCTTTTTCAACATTACTTTGGCTCCTTGGGGTCTTTTCTGATTCCATACAATTTTAGGATTGTTGTCTCTAGCTCTGTGAAAAATGCTGGTGTTATTTTGATAGGAATTACATTGAATTTGTCAATTGCTTTGGGTAGTATTGACATTTTAACAATATTTGTTCTTCTAATCCATGTGCATGGGATTTTTTTTTCGTTTCTTTGTGTCTTCTTCAACTTCTTTTATAGACGTTGTATGGTTTGTTCTTTTAATTTTTTTAATGTTTATTTATATTTGAGAGAGTGAGCGAGCAAGTGACAGTGCATGAGTGGGGGGGGGCAGAGAGAGAGAGGGAGACACAGACTCTGAGGCAGGCTCCAGACTCTGAGCTGTGAGCACAGAGCCCGTCAAGGGACTCAATCCCACAAATGCAGGATCATGCCCAGAACCAAAGACAGCACTTAACCGACTGAGCCACCCAGGAGACCCTCTATTGTTTTAACTGTACTGATCTTTTCCCTCTTTGGTTGGGTTTATCCCTGGGTATTTTATGGTTTTCAGTGCAGTTGTAAATGACATCAATTCCTTGATTTCTCTGTTGATTCATTACTGGTGTATAGAAATGCAATCAACTTCTGCATATTGATTTTATATTCTGATACTTTCCTGAATTCTTGTATCAATCCTAGATGGTTTTTGGTGGAGTCATTCGGATTTTCCACGGAGAGTATCATGTCTGTGAGCAGGGAAAGATTGATTCCTCCTTGCCAACTTGGACACCTTGTATTCTTTTTGATGTCTGATTGCTGAGGCTAAGACTTCCAACAGTATGGTGAATAAAAGTGCTGAGAGTGGATATCCCCATCGTGTTCCTGACCTTAGGGGGAAAGCTCAGTTTGTCACCATTGAAGATGATATGAGCTGTGGGACTTTCATATCTGGATAGTCTCATGTTGAGGCATGATACTTCTATCCCTCCTTTCATGAGGTTTTTTTTTTTTTTTTCACCACGAAAGGATGCTGCTGCATTTTGTCAAATGTTTATTCTGCATCTATGGAGAGGATCATGTGGTTGTTATCCTTTCTTTTATCAATGTGATGTATCACATCAGTTGATTTGCAGATATTGAATCTATTGTGCATTCCAGGAACAAAATCCACCTCATTGTCCTGAATAATCCTTTTTATGTATTGTTGGATCCGGTTTGCTACTTTTTGTTGAGAATTTTTGCATCCAGGTTCATCAGGGAAATTGGTCTATAGTTTTCCTTTCTGGTGGGGGTTTTTGTCCAGTTTGGACTCAAGGCCATGTTGGCCTCATAGAATGAGTTTGGAAGTGTTCCTTCCATGTCCCTGGCCATGACCTTATCTTGTTCTTTCATTTGGGATGCATTCCTCTTGTCTTGGCATTTTGGTTGAGTATTTGCTTTCTCTGTTACCAAAGCTCATTGTGTTACCTGCCTCTGAGATGAATGGCTTTATGAAGAGGAGATCATCAAGTGTCCAGGGCCTGGCACATCACGGAGTGTCTGTGGTGTGTGTTGCATGCACTGTTTTATGTTCAGGCTGCACTATCCTTCAAGCCAGTTGTATGAGCAATGTATGGTCCTTGGCCAGAATGTGGTGAGACTTATCTAGGTCTGCTCCGATCTGCTTGTTAAATGAGACTTGAAACGATTGCCACTAGAAGTGAAGCATAACTGTCTGGTCAAGAGAGGTGGTCTGGTCATGGGCTTCCACTGGTGTTCTGGGGAATGGGCCAGGTCCATTGCGACAGAGGCAAGCTTCAATGACCTAGGCCAGTCTCTCCAGAACACAGGAAGTTGGGGTTGGTGTAAGCAGCTTAGGCACCCAGTGTGGGGATTGCCTTGTTTCCAGCATATGGCTCTGTGTTTTTTTTGCTGGGGGGGAGGTGTGCAGAACAGGGAAATGGTGCCACGCAGCCCACCTGTCCTAGCTCTTTGTCTCCTCATTGTGAACACTGCTTCTCAGGGATGTTCTCCCCGATCAGTGTATAATCTCTCCAGTGTGTGCACCAGGCGTTGTACAGATCACTGTTTCAATGCCATCTGACTGCAAGTTGTTGGCTGCCTTCTTTTCAGGAGTAGGCCAGTGCCATCATGGCTGTATCCCAGCCAAGACTGCTAACCTTTGAAACTCCACATTCTCGGGGTGCCTGGATGGCTTGGTTAAGTGTCTGACTCTTGATCTTGGCTCAGATCATGACCTCTTGGTTGTGGGATTCTCTCTTTCCCTGTTGTCTTGCCCCTCTCTGGCATGTGCTCTCTTTGTCTCTAACTTGAATAAACTTTAAAAAAAAAGTGGCATGGAATACCTTATTTAGGCAAGACTGCCTCTGTGAGGGGAATGGCAGGGATCTATCAGTTAAATTTCCAGTACTGACTAGGAAATTATTTGCTGACCGGTGAAAGGTTACATTCCTGCAGGAATGAAATTAGGTTTCGTGACATGTGGCCTTAACGTAAGTAACTCCATGATGGGCCTGTGATTTTTCTTAACATTCCAAACCCAAATTTTTACACATACATTTTTTTATTAAATGTATAGCCCTAAATAATATTTTAGCCATCTACTGCCGGCTCAAAGATCGTATCCTGTGAAATTCTGACCATCTCCTAATCATAGTTGAAGATCGACTCTGTGGCTCTAAGATCTTTGTGGCTCTAAGTTACTTTGATCTATGTTACTAAGATCTTTGTGAGTCTAGATTACTGCTGGCCTTTTGAAATCTTTGACGCAGGGACCCCCAGCCAGGTTGCTGACCCATCTCTTAGGCACAGAAGCACCCTTTCCACGTCACCCCGCCCTAAAGCGTTGTCTTTCCCTCTGGTACTTCTGGGACTTACCCTTTGGCAAGTCACATATCCTCATGCAAACATGTCAGTGTGGACCAGAGAAAGCTGCTTGCCTGTGGACTCCCCCTTCATGGTCACATCTTATCCTTCTGAAACCCTTTGAACTCCCTATCATTCTTCCAGTCTTTGAATATCTGCTTGATTTGGAAATATTTGATTCTCTTATATTCCTGCTAAAAGTATACGTGAAAATATTAAAGCAAGGGTTCTTTACAATAAGTGAGCCAGTCACAATGCTTCATCTGTCCGCGTGTGTGTTTTTATTTTTGACAATGTTCAGGCATGATGTGACGTACATCCTATAAAATCTGAGAATCATTCATGATCTAGCATAACCACCTTTATGGAAAGCCATTCAATGACATGCTCATTCAAGATCAGAAAAACAATTTACATACCACATAATAGAGTGGTATATACATACGTTATTATCTTAAAATATGTAAAGCCAGATGTTTCTATGAAGTGTTTATCATGCATTCAGTTTTCTGTACCATGAATGCTATTATTTAAATTAAACAATAGTAAGAACAAGAATAGGTACATGTACATCACTAGTAACTAATACTGGAACTAGTTATATACTCTTATGTGTAGAAAAAACATGATTACTAATAATCTATTCTCTCATGATGGGTTTCTAGTTACCAAAAAAAATTGGGAAGATAATACTGAGTATCCACATACATCAGACTGTTTTCTCCCTATTGATGTCATAATGGTTGGTACATGATCACAATCAAGGTATCAAAGAGATATGGTAGTATGAAGTAAAGTTTATATTTGTATTCAGATTGCTTCGGTTTTAACCTCTCCTAGCCCAGACTCATCCCATCTCCTTAGGCTCCACTTGGCCATGACAATTTTTAGATTTTTCCATATTTTTCATAAGGTGCAAAGTGTTGAGGGTACGTTGGTACAATGTATTTTGTAGAATGATCCTTGGCTGGGATATGCCTAACGTTTGTTCAAATGCTTAAGCCAGAGTTATTGTGTTTTGGAGCAGAAGATCCAGAGGCATAGTGCCATCCATAATTATCACTTCACATAAAGATTGTTTACTCTGAATATTGCGGGCTTTTTTGGTTCCATACAAATTTTAGGACTGTTGTCGTTCTGTGAAAACTGCTGTCGGTAATTTGATGGAAATTCCATGAATTCTGTCCATTGCTTTGGGAAGTATAGACATTTTCACTATATTTGTATTTCTGATCCATGAGTGCGGAATGTCCTTCCATTTCTTTGTGTCATCTTGAATTTCTTTCATCACTGTTTTATACTTTTCTGAGTATAGGTCGCTCACCACTTTGGTTAGATTTATTCATAGATATCTTATTTTTGGCATATGACTGTAAATGGGACTGTTTTCTTAATGTCTCTTTCTACTGCTTCAGTATTGTCTACAAATGCAACAGATTTCTGTACAATGATTTTGTATCCTGTGACATTGCTGAATTCATTTATCAGTTCTAAGAGTTATTGGGTGGGCTCTTTAGGGTTTTCTATATATAGTGTCATGTAGTCTGCAAATCGTTTCGTTTCGTTTGTCTGCTGGATGTGGCTAGGACTTCCAGTCATTTGTTTACTAAAAGTGGTATGAGTAAACATCATTGTCTTCTTCCTGACCTTACAGGAAAAGCTCTCAGATGTTCCCCATTAAGGTTGATTATAACTGCAGGGTTTTTATAGTTAACCTTTATGACGTTAATGTATGTTTCCTGTAAACCTACTTTAGGGGGTTACATGCATGAACGGATGTTGTACTTTGCAAATGTTCCTTTCTGCATGTATTGAAATGACTGTATGGTTCTTTTCTTTTAACGTTTATTAATTTTGAGAGAGGCAGAGCGTGAGCAGGGGAGGGGCAGAGAGAGAGGGAGACATAGAATTCGAAGGAGGCTCTTGGATCTGAGCTTTCAGCACAGAGTCTGACGCGGGACATGAACTCAGGAATCATGAAGTCATGACCCGAGCTGATTTCAGACTGTTAAAGGATGAGCCACCCAGATGCCCCGATCATCTGGTTCTTAGCCTTTCTCCTGTTGATGTATTGTATCACATTGATGGATTTGCGAATATTGAACCACCTTTGTAGCTTGGGAATAAATCCCACTCAATTGTGGGATATATTTACAGTTGTTATGTCTTCTTTTTGGATTGTACCATTTACTGTTATAGACTGTCCTCCTCTGTCTCTTGTTATGTACTTTTTTAAGTGTATTTTTTTCTGATGCAAGTATTGTTACTCCAGCTTTCTTTTGACATTCATTTGTGTGATGTTTCTCTATCCTCACTATCATTCTTGAGGTGTAAAGTGGGTCTCTTGTAGGCATCTGAATCTGTTTTGTTTTTTCATCCATTCTTACTCCCTACCTCTCTAGATTGGAGCATTCACTCCATTTCCCTCAAAATTGATTGATATGTATATATGTATTGCCATTTTATTGCCTGTTTTGTTGTGGTTTCTAATGAGTTTCTCTGATCCTTTCTTGCCTTTCTTTCATGTATTGCTTATTTTCTTTAGTTATATATTTTTATTTCCTTATCTCTATTCTTAGCATAGGTATGACTGGTTTTAGGATATGGCTACTGTTAGATGTTTATATAACCTCTTCTGCATTTAGCAGTTTGTATTAAGTTGATGGTCATTTACCTTTGAACCCATTACTTTCTCCTCCCTAGGTTTTTGGTAGATGTTATTATAGTTCAAATCCATTTCTCTGATGTCTTTAATAGATTTTTTTCCAGAAATGTTCATTTTTTACTTGAATTGTGTCTTCTACCTCTATACTGTCACTGTTGGTCTCTCCTTTCCATTCAAAGAATCCCTCTTAATATTTCTTGCAGGACTGGTTTAGTGGTACAAACTCCTTTAGTTTTTGTTTGGGAAAGTCTGTGTCTCCTTCATCCTGAAAGATAGCCTTGCTGAATAGAGTATTCTTGGCCGCTGATTTTTCCATTCAGCACTTTGAATATGTGATGTCACTCACTTCTGGCTTGCCAAGTTTCTGTTCAGAAATATGTAGCTAGCCTCATGGGTCTTCCCTTGTAAGTTAAGGACTGTTTTGCTGCTTTTACGAGTTTTTCTTTATTCTCACCCTAATTTGTAAGTTTGTTTACAGTAGGTTTGTGTGTTGGCCTGATTTTGACGGGAGTTCTCTAGTCTCCTGGATGTGGATGTTTGTGTCCCTCCCCCAATGAGGGAAGTTTTCAGCTATTGTTTCCTCAAATACATTTTCTTCCCCCTTTTCTCTTCCTTCTGGACTCCTACAATACGAATACTATTATGTTTCTTGTAGTTACTGAGTTCCCTTAGTGTCATCTCACGTTGCAGAATTCTGTTCTCTCTCTTTGGTTCAATGTGATTCATTTCCATCACTCAGTCTTCGAGGTCACTAGTTTGTTCGCCTGCTTCTTCCATCCCTCTGTTCATTCCAGCAAGCATGTTTCTCCTTTATTGTGTCCTCAGTGTCTACTGTGTTATTTCTTATCTCTATGTCAGGGGTCTCACTCTTCTACTCATTTCACAACTCCAATGAGTATCCTTGTGATAATTCCTTTAAATTCTGTATCAGGTACGTTACTTATATCTCTTTGGCTTAGATCTCTGGCTGTGGCTTTGACTAGGTCTTTCATTGTGGATACACATCTCTGTGTGTCCATTTTGTCTGTCTCTCTGGCCCTATTTCTCTGTGTTAAGAAAGTCAGCTGTGCCTTCTGATCTTGAAATTAATGCCTTTATGAAAAAGAGGTCCTGGAGTCCTCAGCAGTGCACGTCTCCATTTATAGGCCCTGGACCTGCAGGAGGATATCGTATGGGTATTGCTCACTCCCTGCTGTTGTGTCTGGGTTACTTTTCCTTTCAGTGCATGCAAGGGTCTGCACTGATTGCGTGTCTGTTGTGGGCTCTGCTTGCTCTCAGTGATGTCAGTGGGACCCAGGCAGGCCAGCTGAGTCAAGAATCAGCATGAATACATGTGTCTCCTGTGGCCTAAGCATTGTGTGAAATGCCATGTTTACGTTGCGTCTCTACACAGGCAGGGACCTGGCTATCACTCATCCTTCTGGATCACCCGGTGCTGGGTCGGCTGACCTCCAAAGCACCAGGATGTAAACTCAAGGGAATTCAGCCCCTCTGGGTTTTAATACCAAATGTTATGGAGGTTAGTCTTCCCTGTGTCAGCTCCCCCGTGTGAGGGCTCACTTTCTCTGCTCCTTCTGCAGGCAGCCAGCCTCCAACTTTCTGACCTTCCTGCTGCAGCTTCTATTTAGGTGTGGAGTTTGTTGTGCCAGTCTTGGATCCCTCGCTGGTTCATGGACTTGGATGTGGATGTTATGCAGTTGAAAACATGGGACAGCGTGAGCTCAGGGTCTGCTTAGTCTGCTATTATTAATTTTTTAAGTGTATTATTTTGGATTTTTGAGACATGGGAGACAGACTCATCTCATCCATGCACTTCAGGATTAGAAAGGAACGTTCCCACATTTGCTTCTAGTATTTTGTGCTTTGAAACTCTCTTTAATGAGGTATAATGTACATATAACAAAGAGCCTCAAATTAAAGGGTATAATTTGATGAGACTTGTTCTCATGGATACAGCACCATGAAGTCATATGGTTGCTCTCTAAACCTTAATCATGATCCCTTTGTGTCTAGCGCTAATGTTGCTTTTGGAGTAAGGACTTTTTTATTTTTTTTACGTTTTCAGATATCGGCCAGTGTCTGAAGATCTGCACTAGGGTACCTACCTCCTTTTCAGATAGACTGTATTCCCGTAAGTATTGCTGTCGATCTACCTTTGGACTTTATCCTGCGTTGTATCTTTCAGTGTGTTCACTTAATTTTGTTGGAGTACTTTAATGCTGAGGGAGGCATAATTGGATTGATTTTCACTAAATGCTACGATCTGCAGTTCCAATCATGACAGAAAGCACGTGCTTCCTGTGTTAGGTACTCAAGAGCAAGGCAGATACCCTGGGCACTTGAGCTGAGTATGTCACTGGGTGTTTTGCCAGCCCTCTTCCCTTCCCTGCGAGACAAAGGTCTCGTTTCGGTCACACAGAAATGTAGGTGAAGTCAGCAGAGAAGGGTCCCTTCTCTTCTCTTTGTCTCTCAGACTCCCTGTCACTACCTTCTGCCTGTCCCTTTCCCTGACTCAATCCCCCCGGCCCACTGCTCCACTCCAGCGATGATCAGGGTGTCCTCCAGCTGCTGTCCTTGTGCTCTGGCCATCGCTCAGTGAGGAAACTGCAGGATGATTATGTAGTCCATGGGTCTGATCAAGAAATCTCTGCTCCCCAGAGTCCTCCTACACTTGGTACTGTCTGTGGAGACCTGGCATCCTGGGCATGGGTCTGACCCTCACTCCTCTACCACAGTCACTGCTGGTCCTCACCCTTCTCCACCATTATACCTGTCTGACCCCAAGGCACCATGGAGTCAGGGAATATTTCCAACATAATTGAGCATAAGCACCCCATCAATCTAGATATAGGTAGTTCCCATCACCCGGGAGACTCCCTCAGGTTCCCCTGCACAAAGGGTGATCTTGCTTCTATCCTCCCTCACCACCATTTCTGGCACTTTGTTACCTGTGTGTACAGGAACCCCACTGTGTGCACTCAATGGGGAGCGAGAGTAGATGGCCTTGAAGCAGACGCTGACACAGAGACAAAACGATGAAAGGTAGATTAGGAGACAGTAGGAAGGACAAAGTGCAGGGGACAGGATGGGCAGGGAAAGCATTCAGGTAGATCTGACACCTTCTTAAAATGTATATACAAACACGATTGTCTGTCACCGTGCATAGTCCTCTTCAAATTTCAAAAGAGTTGTCCTACAAGGCAAAGAGATTTTTGGTTTATTTCCCTCTGATCTTATGTTTTCCTACATGCATTCTGTCTTCTGTAGTTTATCTGTGGCCTCAGATGAACATTTTAGTGTGTGGCTGCATCTGTGAGATGATGTGTAATAGAAAATGATTGTCTTCAGATCTAGGTCTCTGAATGTACACATTCTCATAATTATCTTTTCTTTCATGGTGTGGCAGGGCCCGAATTCTAATAGAAAAATGAGGGACATTGTCTTCTTTTTTAAAACAGTGATTCCCACTGCCTGGGCTGAGTTGTTAACAGTCTTAGTTTAATGAACTCCCGTGACCATCTTTTTTGGAGGATCATTGTGTGGAGAGATCTTAATGGAAACTGTGAGAAGCGTGAGGGGACCCTTCCCAGAGATTTTGCAGACGCCTTATGCACTGAATGTCTTCTTTTTCTCTTGTTCTTAGAAACAAATATTACCCCTGTTTTCACAGATAACACAGCTGTCATAATATTGTGAGCGAAGTTTGAGGAGATGCAAAGCTGTAGTCAGGGCGATGACAGGGGTCCAGCAGTGGTGTCATCTGGCCAGCCCTGAATTGTAGGATGACTCAGCTGATCTAGACCCTGTCTCCACTTTTAGTCTCTTGAGGAATATGAACTTGGGCATACAGCCTTTTCATAAGACCAAGTTAAATACCCCATATATCCAGGGCTCTTTTCCCCCCACAAATATCCAGAACCTTCAGGAAAATCCAGGGAGACGAGAATCTTTTTAGGTGATTACCTGCGTGCACTTTGCACTGACAGCGATCCCACATAGCAGTTCTGTATGGACCTCACACTCCCTGCTCAGGCTGTGGCCGGAATGACCTCCAACTGCATCTCCCTGACCCTAACACCCTCCCCTCTGCACGTCCTCAAACTCTGCTTACTGTGCTCAACTTCCCTTCTATTCCTGTATGATTCAAGGCTCCCCCGGTTTTGCCCTGGATCCTCACTGGTGTTTCCATGTTGGTGATCACAAGGTCTGCATCGTTTAATGAATGTCCCTCTGTCACACAGGACACCTGGTGCTCTAAAAGTTAGGGGCGCACCTCATTCATTACAGAACCCAACACATTGTGTCTCCAACATACGCCCCAGTACTGGTGATACATCTGCTTTTGTGTAAAAACTCCTCTTTCATTTGGCAAGAGAAACGTATAGCTCACTGTATTACAGGGACATGCCACTGCCCATTGTATGTATGGCCTGAGAAACTTGAGATATGCTACAGTGTCCTCAGGCAGTTTGTAGTTGGATTGCCAAGACTCACAACCGTCTCTACATCATTCCCACAAAGTCAATCATGAAGAAGATGAATATACTTTACCAGCCACTCAGCCAGTTCAGGTCATCTTAACAAATAGAGTAGGTGGAGGAGCTGGTAGAGGAGGGGGAGTTGGCCCATAGCCCATGACTGGTGGTGAAGGGTGGTCCACGGGGTTCAGCCTGCAAGGCGATCCTGGGAAAGGACCAGGACTCTTGCATACAAAATAGCCTGGGGAAAAGAAATGAGAGGTATGTTCATAGGACAGAACAGAGCACCAACACCAGCAAAAAGCGGAAACCCAAAGCAGCAGTGCTCATATCCTACTAGCTTCCCCACCACCAGGTTCCAAGAGGGCAACATCAGCACCAAAATCTCTACCCATACTTTGGGTTCCACTTACAGCTTTGGGGTGGGGAATACTAGTGTCCCCACGTGTCTGGAAACGTAGAAACAGCACGGGCCCTTTTTCTACAAGATTTTTTAAAAAGTAGCATATTCCAGATAGGAAGACATCTGTGTCCAGGATCACTCTCCCCCTCACCACAAGGGTTGTTTATTGTGTATATGAAGAACTACAGAATGAGAAGGAATGACAATACCAGTGTCCACACATGGAATCATAGTCCTCGTGGCTCAAAGCTCTGCCTCTAAGCCCCTGCCTGTGCCCAATCTACTTCTGTCCCGACAATGGGGTCTTCTCCTCTCTGGAAGTGCTATCCATGGGCACAGAGACACATGGGGAGATGGGGATTCTGAGGACCTGCAGAGGACCTGGGAAAGTGGGCTCTTAGAGAAACAGGTAACCTATACATGTTAGTTGGGTTCAACTAATTTATTTTACTTCAGAGGTACTTCTCAGCTTAAGTGCAGTACACTTTGCAGGGGAATTGTGTTCTCTGGAAAAATGAGCTGAAATTCTAAAAGACAAAATTAACACAAATGCACTTTGATGTCTGGTGTAAGTTTCCATGTTTTAGCTGTACCTGTGACACAGGACACGAGAGAACGTGCTCATGTGAACACAAGTGAAGGACACCGTGGGCACTTGCCACACAGGTACTTTTGGATTTTTTCTCTTCACAACTTAAGTTCCAGTGCATGTTTTCCATGACAAATATGCCACCTCTTATAGTTCAGATATTTGTGCCCAGGACACACCTGAAGGGACTCTGGACAGCATGTTTACCAAAATGCTGATGGGTATGAAATTTACTTTGTCTAAGACCATTGTAAAGGACACATACAAAAATATGAGTTGGAGTGAAGTCAGTTCGCATTTTCAAATTGTAACGATACCCACAGATTTTTCTGAGCACGTTAAAATCCTCAATAGAAGGAAACAGGAGAGGAAGACACAGCAAGAGCAATGATTCCACATTGAGGAGATCCACAAAGAATGAGGCAAGGTAGGAGACTTCCAAGTGGAGTGTGGTGTCATCCTCCTTGATTTATTCCAGGAACACATTAGAAAAGCCCTATGGCCCCCACCTTTAGGCATGCTTAGCTGCTCAAGTTACCACAAAATGATGCCAGCTGGGAAACAGGGAAGCCCGTAGACTCGGCAGTAAATGTTTTGCATTTGGGGGAAAAAAAAAACAGCAGACAGACCATACGACACACAAACCAGAGACAATGGCAGGAGAGTGTCCTGTACAGAAAGATGTGGCAGTCCGTAAAGACTTAGAACTGAAAATGGCCACAGCATTTACTTTGTGCTTCTCGGCAGTTTTGGCAGAGCCAGTGTCGATGTCACTCTTGGTTGTGATACCTACTTCTGGATCTGCAAAAAGCCCCAGAAGGGATGCAGGCTTATTCTGATTTGAGTAGACTGTTTGGAGGTCAAAAACAAAACAAAAAACCCTCCCCTCATACTTCCGACCACTTCAACTCTTTGTCCCAGTGAGATCCCAAATTACATGCACAGGGTGTCCCACATGCCTCTGGTGATACCCAAAAAGAACTTGAAGAACCATCCCTTATAACTTGATGAAGACTCCTAAAAGCCCTGACTCAGATGTATTCATCACTCATCGAACAACTATGGATGGCTGGGGGCACAAGTAGATGGACGTACGTTACATTGTGCCTCATGCCTCACAAATCCCAGCATGTGGACTGTGTACAGGGCATTTCTGCTGAAGCGCTATGTCTGATTTTCTGCATACGGCCCCATTCCTTCCTACAAGAGACGCCTGTACCAACCCATGGTGGGGGAAAGGACAAAGATGAGATCCTGAGAAACTTGAGGAATATGGTAATGGCAGCAGACACATTCCCCTTGCATCACAATGGTCTGTGGTACCGCCTCTGCACCTTGGCCCAAGACCTAACAGTAACAAAATAAGGTGAGTTTGTTTTACAAGTCAACTCCTAGTGCTCAGATCGTCTTACCAAGTGTTGCAGGTGGAGGGGTTTCGGGTGGCCCCAGGGCTGCCAAGGTTCAGGAGGTGTATGTGCCTAATAGTCCATGGGGGTGGGGCGTCTCCAGGGTAGGGCATGCAGAATCGTCCAGTTAACGGAGGAGGTCCCCAGGATCCAGACTGCCCTGCAGAACAGAAGTGAAGCTACATCCATATTCCAGACAAAAGAACCAATACCAAAAGCAGCTGTAACCCAGAGAAAAATGTGTCAGCACCTGCCACCTTCTCTGCCACCAGGATCCAAGAGAATAGCATCAGTACCTGAAAACTCTGTCCCTGCCACTGGATACCACACATCACTGCCCATGTCTGCGGAAGTAAAATGGCAAGGGTCCTGTCCTAGAGGGTTAACAGAAGTAATTACAGACTAATGAAGTAGCATTCTCCAGACAGGCAGCCATCGATGTCCAGGTTCACCCTGCATCCCTCCTCTACAGCGACTCCAGATGCTCTGCTTTTGCTATATTAAGAACACACACAAAAAAATGAGTGGGAATACACGGCTCATATTCTGCTCGTGGAATCACAGCCACTCCTGGCAAAATATTCTGCAGCCGGACCCTCACTGTGCCTCCTCTGCTCCTCTCCCTGAGAAAGGAGTCTTCCCTCTGGAAGTGTTGTCAAAGGCCTCGGAGACCTCTGGGGAGTGGAGGATGCCTGGAATCTTGCAGGGGAAGGAGAGTCTTCTGTGAAGAACAAGTTACTTGTGGTGAATGTCTACAAAGCTCAGATGTGTTCATCTTAATTCGTAGGGAATTCTGACTTTAAGCATACTACAGGACACAGAGTCATTATGTGCAATGGAAAAAAAGAGGGAGAAATTCACATAACAGATTTCATGCAAGTGTTTTGGTATAAAACTGGTATGTATCATGAGACTATATCAGCTCTAACAGTGACGGGACAAAACCAGAAACTGCTCATAGAAACACAATTGAAGGACACAGTGTGCAAATTGTATTTACCTAAGGCATAGCTGGAGGATTCCAGACAAGTCATTTACCAACAAAGACGGAAAGGTGATGAGTGATGATATTGGCTTTCTCTATGACCACTCTAAATGGCACAGGGCACATAATAGAAAGTTGGAGTCATGATGTCGTTTCTAACAGGTTCATCTCCTAGTCAGAATCAAGAAAGGAAGACACAGCAGCCACACTGTTCCCACAGAGGTGAGGTCTGGAAGGGATCACCCAGGCCGGGAGACATCGGTTTGGAGTGTGCACTCATCCTCCTCTCATTATTTCCTGAAACTCACAGAAAAACCTTAAGGTACTCAGTCTCTAAGCGCTTTTGGCTTCTAAACGTACCACAGAAAGCTGACAGACTAAAAATTGAGAAGCCTGTGGGCTCCTGGGTTATGAGTGTGCATTTGGAAAAGAAAGAACAAACAGACATAGCACACAACATGCAAAACGAGACAAGGCCAGGAGAGCATACTGTACATAAAGATGAGGGTTTCCCAAAAGAGTTACAACTGAGAATGGTCCCAGCATTTACCTTGCCCTTGTCTGCATTCTTGGTACAGTCAGAGCCACTGTAACCCACAGAGGTTTCAGCAGTTTCTCGATCTACTAAAGACCCTAGAAGGGACAGAGGTTTATTCTGCTTTTAGAGAACAGTGCGGAATGAAAACAATCCCTGAACTCATTCCTCAAATATCTTAAACTATTCCCTACAGTCAGGTCCCTGACCAGAGGCAGAGGGTATCCCAAATGCCTCAGGTGACCCCCAAGGAAAAAGGGGAGAACCGTCCCCTCACCTTGATAAAGACCTCACGGTGCCCTAGTTCATGATGTTTCATCATTAATCACGTAACTGTGGACAGGTCAGGTGCAACTAGCAATTTAGAATTCACCAGTAAAACAGTTTTCTCAGTATACATCATGGGAAATCACGATTTCATTACAGATCAGGAATTAGTCTGAGGATGCTTGGATTCAGCATCCGACTCTTAATTTTGGCTCAGGTCACGATCTCACAGCTTGTGAATTCAAGCCCAGCGTTGGGTTCCTCACTGACAGTGTGACGCCTGCTTGGCATTCTGTCTATGCGTCTCTCAAAATAAATAAACTTAACAAAAAAGAATAACACTGAGAACACTGGTTTGGTGTATATCCTCAATGAGTCCTCAACAAGGGTGCATTTCTTCAGGCAATTTGTTCAATCTCCCAGCTTATCTACAAGCTGCCTTCCACAGCAGTTATTATGTAAGGAAAGACTAATTTGACACTATTGAGAAAAGGAAAACTGCGAGAAGTTAGCAGTGAAGCTGCAGAGTTGCACTGATACCATCAGAGGACTAAGCTAAGCTTTATGGAACTTGAATGGCGGGATGTAGGGCTACAGTTCCCAAAACAAACAAAAAGAAAGACTCTTCAAACTAGTGAATAAAGGACCTTCTCCTCAAATAAACTAAAGTCTTCACATTGTATCCGGGTGGGAAGAAAGTTTCCAGGCTCTTCAGACAGGGGGATGCTAGAGGAGGTGGGAGGGTCACCATCAGAGGAGGGGCATGAGCTCTACCAGTCACAGGGACAAGTGCCTCACTGTCTGTGGCACCAGAGGACAACATCCTTCTGTCACCCCTTCAGACCACCTGCCGTCCTTAGTGCGTGTGATTCTTTCCAGACCACACGATGATCACACACAGGAACAGGCTGCACAGCAGAAATTGGACTGCGGCACATCACAACGTGCTCCTTACCTCTCCTTGGAGGGTTCTTGCAGTGATTGGTTTCTGCCTCGTGTATCCCTCAGGCAGCCTCTTTGGTTCCATCCCCGTCCAGTCTTGGATACAGAAAAATAATGGACTTGTATAAGAGTTGCAACACCACGTCGTCTACTAGACAACTAACAGTGCAGGTGTCATCCCTGGAAACACGCATAAAAACGCAAGTCAAATGACCACACCTGTATTTCAAGTAAGCGACCTCCCTGCCCTGCTCTGCCATCTCCCTGTCCCAGATCTGAGTCTTGATCTGGGGGAGAAAAAACACATCCACCTTCAGTCGGAAGGTGGTGCCACACTGTGCACCAAAGAAAGAGGAGGAAACAAGAAAACACTTACCTAGTTGTCCTGAGCATTCTTCTCATGAACTGCAAGCGGGAAAAGCCAACAATGAAAAGCCCGTGGTGAGGGATTCCAAGGGCCACTACACTTACCTGCGTGAGGTGCTAAGGGTTCAGTATGTCAGGCAGAACTCAGGTTACCTGGTATCTAAAGGTGAGCTCTGCCTGCTGCAGCTGTTCCCGTGTTTGTTCAATTTGTGGCCTGTGAGTTACAATTGCTCTTGTCAGATAAGGCCCAATATTGGGTATGATTTTAAATAAGCTGCCCACGATCCCAACAACCTCATATCTGTCCCCTGATACAATTTATTCTTACACATGAAACACTTTGCCCGTGATTATCAATGTACAGTAGGATCAAAGCTATTGTTACATCCTTTCCTTACTCATTATCCCATGCCTGTAGGGTTCAGAGTTCATGGAATTCCTTCCCATTTTCAATCTTTCTCTAATTCATCATGTGACAAGTGTCTTTTATCATAAAGATCTATTCTTTTATAACTTTTATCCTCACCATGTTTCCCAGGGTTGCAAAGACAAGGGCCATGAAATGGCACTACCACGTTGATGGGTATGATTCATTGTACGACACACTGCTTTCCTACAGATGATGACACTTGACACCACCCCCGAGGAATGGTAGCATGGACAAAGTTTCCACACAGTCTGCTCACTACTTGAGATCTTCAAATGTTTAGAACCTTAATTATTTTATTCCTTCTAAAACTTACCTTTTTTATCTGTTAATATTCTATGCATATGTTGACTTCAAACTTTTCAAAAAGATTAAAAACCAAAAAATAACAGCCGTTTCATGAGCTCCTGGTAATTACTAGCTGAACTCACTTGTACTTGTTTATTTCTTCTGTAGCTATTTTTTTCCTAATGTTTATTTATTTTTGAGACGGACAGAGAGTGAGCACATGCATGAGTGGGGGAGGGACAGAGAGTGATGTAACAGAATCTGAAACAGGCTCCAGGCTCTGACCTGTCAGCACAGAGCCTGACACGGGGCTCGAACTCCCGGACTGTGAAATTGTGACCTGAGCTGAAGTTGGATGCTTAAATGATGGAGCCACCCAGGCGCCCCTTCTGTAGCTATTTTCAAATTTTACCTGCAGCTGCTAGCTGATTCTTCTTTGCCGCCAGTTCACAGTGTCATTTTCAGCTTCCTAAGATGGGAAAGATACATACACAGTCAGGAACAAGGTCCAGAGGTTCTCCCTTTTTACCTCCCAGCACTCTTGAAGGCCTATGCAAATATCCCTTCCCCCACTTCTCCCATAAATGCACAGACTGACAACCGAATCAGAGAAATTAAGTGAACACTCCATTTAAGTTCAAGAAAATTCAACTTCTGTCTGCTGCCACGTCTCTACTATTGGAACTGTCTTTCTAGTTCTCGTTTCCTCTCCTTTATCATAAAGTCATCAAATAACATTGTACTTTGTGCCTTCCCAGAGTTGGTCTTTTGTTTGATATGGCGAAGACCCATTTCATCAGTGAGTGAAAAACCGTATCTGACCAACTGTACCCATTAGGATGAACCAAGGGATCATCACTAGTCTTACACCTCCATGGGGAGCCCTGATTCTCAGTCCAAAAGTTGTACCATGACACAGGCAATCACCTGAAAGACGACCTTCCAGAATATGGTTTCACTAACATTGCAGCTCACTCCCAGACATCGCTAGCGTTCAGGACTGCAACCCCTGCCTCCATCTTCAAAAGGCCATTCTTAGAACAACCTCATCTCCTGACGTACAACCTGATATGAACTGTCAAACAGTCTGGGTTTACTTCCAGGAAAGAGATTTCAGGTGGAAAACTCTCAACTTCATGGAGCCAAATCTACTTTAACAAGACTCATTCCATTGATAGTGAAGGCAGCAGAAGGCAACGCTTGGCAAGGCTGGGTTGTTGTGTTGCCCTCAGACCATTTTCTTTGTGGTGTTGACTGAGATGGTTTCAACTTGACACTTGATGTCCTCAAGAATCATACGCAAAATTGAAAATCTCTTAGCAAATGACACAAAAGCACTAGACAGAGAAAGGCACATGCATTTCCTTCTGGTCTCTCAGGCAGTCCTTGGGCAAATGCTTGCTGGCGTGGTTGTAATGTAGTGGCTCTGTTGTAAGGGGTTGAAGATAGAGAGGTGGTCAGGTTGCTGTACCCACTCACAGAAAGAGCTTACGAGTTAACAAAAACAAGATGCCAGTGAGAGCAAGCCCTAACCCCAGCTGTGGGAAGGACGAACATAAAGGTGAGTCTCCAGGGAAGAGAAGTCTTCACTTTCCAACACGAGTGAGGGACTCTAAAGTCCCCCATCTCCTCCTGAGAACAAAAGGAAATACTGTACAAAGGAGGAAACATGGGACTGAATGCACCAAGTATCTGACAACCCCACAAAGACACACAAGACCAAGATGGAGAAGAAGGAAGCCCAGGACAAAGCCATCCCTCAGGGGAGGCCAGCAAAGATGATCCCTAGTGAAGCTGCGGGCTTTGGCCAAGACTCAGAAAAGTTACACTTGAAAAATCAGGGGACAGGAAACAACTTGACGTTCTTAGGGATTGGGCCTGCAGTGAGCAATCTCACTGGCATAATGGATGCTGGTACCCCTACCCACTTTCCAGAAAGCAACTTCAATTGTTTCTGCAGCAAGAGAATTCATTTTTTTCCCCACACACTTTTGACCCATGTCTGGTCCTGAACAAAAATGACCTAACTGCTGGGTGACAAAACAGTGTGATGCGATTGAAATCTATAGGACAGTGCAGATGGATCCAGAGTGAATCCAGGTATTAACGTTATTAATGATGGTACCTTCCCTCTGCCGCCCCCAAAAGATAACACAATGTGTGGCAAGCACTTAGGAGAAAGGAAAATGCAGGTTACGTTACAAAAAGCAAGGTAGGAAGGGAAGGTCCAATTCTACTGAATGCATTGGGCAAAAATACTCTGGACCCAGTTCCAAAAGAAATACAATTATCTCTACTGGCTGCCCTGTTCTCCCATACATTACGGTCCTTGTGACAGTTCTCACATGAACATCTTACTTTTCTAAATTTTTTTAACGTTTATTCATTTTTTTGATAGAGACAGAGTGAGAGTTGGGTAGGGCCAGAGGAATATATAGAATCCAAAGCAAGCTCCAGGCTCTGAACTGTCAACACAGAGCCTGACATGGGGCTTGAACTTATGGACTGTGAGATCATGACCTGAGCCGAATTTGGACGCTCAACCGACTGAGCCACCCAAGCGCCCCCATCTTACTTTTTTTGTAGGCACTTTTCTTTGTTCATAGAATTCTTCCAGGTTATGTGCTTTCTCTTTCAGCTGTTTGACTTTTGCTTCCTTTGTGGCTTTCACAGACCTCAGTGCATTACACTTGTCTTCCAGGGCGTTTTTATTTTCTGGAAAAAAAAAAAAAGGTGTTTGCTTGATAAACATGCACATGACCTGAGTCTTGATTTTGGTGAGACACAAAAAGCGCAAGAACCATGAAGGCATGAAAGTATTCTTTCCCTTACCAATGCAAAGTCATTGCCATCATATGGGGATTTCTCCCCAACAGAAAATATAACTTCTAGTTGACAGTTATTGGACCTCAAGGCTCTTAGCTCTACATCCTCAAATTCAACATTGGCACCTTGTGGTTAAGACAGATATGAGGAAAGACTTTCACGGAAAACTGATCACACAACAATTTGTACCTCACACAGCAAGATCGTGCATTGCAATCAACAAACACTAGAGGCATGACTATAACTAGAAGACAAAGATGATGGAAATAGTTCATGTCTAACAACTCATGGCTTTCTTAGCGGTGTATGTATGTATGTATGTATGCCTGTTTATCCCCCATTCACGTTGAAAATTTACTATTCAGCATTCAGAGAGAAAGAGACTATTGAGCACCTGGGTGGCTCAGTCAGTTGAGCATCAGATTCTTGATTTTGTGTCAGGTCACGATTGTAGGATCATGTGATCCAGACCTGTGTTGGGCTCCACACTGAGAGTGAATCCTGCTTAAGATTCTCTCTCTTTCCCTCTCCCCCACTTGCATGCCCCCTCACTAAAATTTAAAAAAATCATAAAGCATAATTTAAACATATTTTTTAAAGGGAAAGGATTATACACTTTGGCTATCACCCTTTCTCTCTCAACTATATTTGGGTATTTTCTACATATCTTGGAGGGCAGAGTTGAATGATGTGATAATTACTGAGTTGTGAAAATAAAAGATAACTCCTAGTCCTTGAAATAGCAAATCTCATCTTGGCGGTCCTAGTAAAATTCCAGCTCATTGGTCAGAAAGAGTTTTGGCTCCCAGAGGCCCGCTGTCTACTGTGGTAAATGGCAGGCAAATATGCTGTGCTCACTACACCCAATGAACAAAAACCCTCCAAAGCCAAATTACGGTAAAACTCAGCAGCCAACTCTTAACTACTTCCTGATTCTTCACATTTCTTTCTCTCTCTCTGAGTTTGCAAGGTAGCAAGTGCACTTTGAACGGTGTCATTTAAAATGTCACTAAAGTGGGTGCCTGCGAGGCTCATTCAGTTAAGCATCTGACTTCAGCTCTGGTCGTCATCTCATGGTTTGTGAGTTTGAGCCCTGTGTCGGACTCTGTGCTGACAGCTCAGAGCCTGAGGCCTGCTTTGGATTCTGTGTCTCCCTCTCTCTCTGCCCGTCTCTCTCTCTCTAAAATAAATAAACATAAATAATTTTATGTTTACTTGTACTCAACACATACAAAAAGATAGAGATCATACCATACACAGTTTCAGACCCCAATGCTATGAAACTCTAAATCAACCACAAGAAAAAATTTGGAAAGATAACAAATACTTGTAGACTGAAGAACATCCTATGGAACAATGAATAGTGGAATGCAAGCTGCTGCAGCCACTCTGGAAAACAGTACGGAGGCTCCTCAAAAAGCTAAAAAGAGAACTATCCTACGACACAGCAATTGCAATACAAGGCATTTATCTAAGGGATACAGGTGTGCTGTTTTGAAGGGACACATGCACCCCCATGATTATAGCACCACGATCAACAATAGCCAAACTATGGAAAAAGCCCAAATGTCCATTGATGGGTGAATGGATAAAGAAGATGTGGTGTGTGTGTGTGTGTGTGTGTGTGTGTGTGATGGAGTATTACTCAGCAATCAAAAAGAATGAAATCTTGCCATTTGTAACTACATGGTTGGAACTAGAGGGTATTCTGCTAAGTGAAATTAGTAGTCAGAGAAAGACAAATATCATATGACTTTACTCATAGGAGGTCTTTGAGACACAAAACAGATGAACATATAATGGAAGGGAAACAAAAATAAAAACAGGGAGGTGTACAAAAGAAGAGCACACATAAATATGGAGAACAAACATGGGGTTACTGGAGGGGTTGTGGGGGGGATGGACTAAATGGGTAAGGGGCACTAAGGAATCTACTCATGAAATAACTGTTGCACTATACGGTAACTAATTTGGATGTAAATTGTAAATAATAAAAACTAAAATTAAAAAAAAAAAGAATGAATGGGTGAACCAAGAAGTTAAAGGGAAAATTAAAAAGTACATGGAAGCCAATAAAACTGATAACACCACAGTCCAAAACCTCTGGGATGCAACAAAGGTAGTCATAAGAGGAAGTTTAACAATCCAGGCCTTCCTAAAGAGGGAAGAAAAGTCTCAGATACACAACGTAAGCTTATACCTTAAAGTAATGGAAAAAAGATCATCAAATAAAATCCAAATCCAGCAGAAGACAAGAAATGATAAAGATTACAGCAAAAATCAATGCTTTCAAAACTGAAAACAAAAACAAACAACAACCCCCCCCCCCACACACAAACAGTAGAAGAGATCAATGTAACCAGAAGCTAGTTCTTTGAAATAATTAATAAAATTGATAAACCACCAGCCAGTTGGATCAAAAAGAATAAAGAAAGGACCCAAATAAATAAAATCAAGAATGAAAGAGGAGAGATCACAACCAACACAGGAGAAATACAAACAAGAATAAGAGAATATTATCAGCAATTATATACCAAATAAAATGGACAATCTGGAAGAAATGGACAAATTCCTAGAAATACACAAACTATGAAAACTGAAAGAGGAAGAAATAGAAAATTTGAACAGACCCATAACCAGTAAAGAATTGAAATAGTAATCAAAAATCTCCAAAAAAAACAAGAGCCCAGGGCCAGATGGCTCTCCAGAGGAATTCTACCCAACATTTAAGGATGAGTTAACACCTATTCTCTTGAAGCTGTCCCAAAAATAGAAATGGAAGGAAACATCCAAACTCTTCCTATGAGTCGGCATTACCTGGATTCCAAAACTAGACAAAGATCCCACTAAAAAGTAGAAGTATAGACCAATTTTCATGATGAACATGGGTTCAAAAATCTTCCACAAGATATTAGCCAACCAGATCCAATGATACATTTAAACTTTATTCACCACGACCAAGTGGGATTTAACCTGGAATACAAGGCTGGATCGATATCCACAAAATAATCAATGTTATTCATCACATCAATAAAAGAAGGGACAAGAACCACATGATGCACTCAATAGATGCAGAGAAAGCATTTGACAAAATACAGCATCCTGTCTTGATAAAAGGGTTCCACCAAAAAACTGTTAAATGATCCATGAATTCAGCAAAGTGGCAGAGTATAAAATTAATGCCCAGAAATTAGTTGCATTCTTATACACAAACAAAGAAGCAACAGAAAGAGAAATCACAGAATCCATCCCATTTACAATTGCACCAAAACCCATAAAATACCTCGGAATAAATCTAACCAAAGAGGTGAAAAATCTATACACTGAAATCTATAGAAAGATTATGAAAGAAATTGAAGATGACAAACACACAAAAATGAAAAATATTCCATGCACCTGGATAGGAAGAACAACTATTGTTAAAATGTCAATAGTACCCAAAGCAATCTATATATTCAACTGAATGCCTATCGAAATAACACCAGCATTCTCCACAGAGTTACAAAACACAATCCTTCAATTTGTATGGAACCAGAAAAGACCCCGAATAGCCAAAGCAATCTTGAAAAAGAAAACCTAAGTAGGAGGTATCACAATCCTGGACTTCCAGCTGTATTACAAAGCTGTAATCATCAAGACAGTACAGTACTGGCACAAGAACAGACACTCAGATCAATGGAACAGAACAGGAACACAGAATTGGACCCACAGATGTATGGCCAACTAATCTTTGACCAAAAGAAAGAAGATCCAATGGAATAAAGACAGTCTCCTCAGCAAGTGTGCTGGGAAAACTGGACAGTGATATGCAGAAGAATGAGCCTGGACCACTTTCTCACATAAAACACACTCAAAACGGATGTAAGACCTAAATGTAAGATAGGCAGCCGTCAAAATCCTCAAGGGGAAAGCAGGCAAAAACCTCTTAATGTTGGCATCCACATCTTCTTACCCAACACATCTCCGGAAGCAAGGAAAACAAAAGCAAAACTGAAGTATTAGGACCTCATCAAAATAAAAAGCTTCTGCACAGAGAAGGAAACAATCAGCAAAACTAAAAGGCAACCAACAGAATGGGAGAAGATATTTGCAAACGACATATGAGATAAAGGATTAGTATTCAAAATCTATAAAGAACATACCAAACTCGAGAACATACCAAAAAACAAGTAATCCAGTGAAGAAATGGGCAAAGACACGAGCAAACACTCCTCTAAGGAAGACATCCAGATGGCCAACCAACACATGAAAAAATGCTCAAAATCCCTCATCAGGAAAATACAAATTAAAACCACAATGAAACACCCCCTCACCCCTGTGAGAATGGCTAACATTAACAACACAGGCAACAACAGATGTTGGCGAGGAAATGGAGAAAGAGGAACTCTTGCACTGCTGGTGCACTGGCTTGCACTGCTGGTGAAGCCACTCTGGAAAACAGTATGTAGTTTCCTCAAAAAATGAAAAAGAAGACTGTTCAACAACCCAGCAGGTGCACTAGTAGGTATTTATGCAAGGGATACAGATATGCTACTTCGAAGGGACACGTGAACCCCAAAGTTTATAGCAGTACTATCAACAATAGCTGAAGTAAGGAAAAAGCCCAAATGTCCATCGATGGAGGAATGGATAAAGACGTGGTATATATACATACATACATACATACATACATACATAGTATGTTTATGTGTGTGTGTGCGTGTGTGTGTATACACCTACATACATACACACACCATGGAATATTACTTAGCCATCAAAAAAAATAAAATCTTGCCATTTGAAACTACATGGATGGAGAGCCTCCTGGGACCTAACACTAACCGTAAACATAACCCTAAACATAACCCTCAACCTACCCTATCTAGCACATGAAAAGTAAACCAGATGAACAGCCGCACATGTGCCCTCACTTCAGCCCTCCATGGAATTGACAACATTGGTGTCGCTTCGGCCTTAGCAATTCCCTGTACAGAACTCTTACCCTAGCTAAGTGTCTATCCCCATGGGGACCCAGTTCAAAAGTCTGACAACAGCACGCACACAGGTTCGAGAATCGGTGCAACAATACTCGGCATGGAACATGGAACATCACCATATCTTTTGCAAAGTGTGATTGCAGCTGCACGACAGGATTCCAGAGGCCTATTCCAAGGGTGGCCCAAACATCTCTCTGGCCTTGGATCCTATGAAGTGATACTGACCGGCACACTCCTTTATGTACTCTATTCATCCCTTCGGAGAGACAACTGCACAGCTGTGGGTTCAGTTCCTGGAGCCTCCTGAGACCTAAAACTAACCCTAACCATAACCGTAAACATAACCTTCAACTTACACCTAACCCTATCTGTAATTGAACCCTATACTTGACCCCCACCTTTTCTAGGGCCCTCAACACAGCCCTCGATGGAGATCATGAGACTGGAGTCGCTTCAGCCCTGTCGACTTCCTTAAACTGAACCCTAACCCTACCTAAAGCTTTCTCCCCATGGGGACCCAATTCTAAAATCTGACACCACCACCCACAAAGGTTCGAGAATCGGTGCAAAAATACTCAGCATGGAACGTGGAACATAACCATGTCATTTCAAAAGAACAGCTGCAGTTGCACAAGAGGATTCCTGAGGCCTAACCAAAGGGTGGCCCATACATTTTCCTGGCTGTGAAACCCAAAGACTAATCCTAACAGGCACCCTCCCTTGTATCCTACACTCAGCCCTTCGGGGAGACAATTGTTCTGTTGTGCGTTCAGTGCCTGGAGCTTGCTGGGTTAGGACCTAACCCTAACCCTAATCGTAAACTTCAACCTACACCTAACCCTATCTCTAACCCAAACACTACACTTGACCCGCACACTCGCATGGGCACTCAATTGAGCCCTGCAGCGAGATTACGAGACTGGAGTCTCTTCGGCCATAGCCACACTGCTGGAATGAACTCTAACCCTAGCTATGGCTCTGTATGCGTTGGGACCTAATTCCAATGTCTGACAACAGCTCTCACACTGGTTTAAGAATTGGTCCAGAAATAGTTGGCATGGAACTTGGAACATCACCATGTCACTTCCAAGGCACGACTGCAGCTGCAGGGGAGGAATCCTGAGGCCTACCCAAAGGGTGGCCCATACATTTGTTTGGTCTTGGAACCCAACTACGAAGACTGATGCGCACCCTCCCTTGTGTACTACACTCAGCCCTTCAGGTTGACACCTGCTCTGTTTGGGGTCAGTGTCTGGAGTCTCATGGGACCTAAACCTAAACCTAACAGTAACCCTAACCATAAATATCACCCTACACTGAACCCTATCTATCTCATTAAGTCTACACCAGACCCACAGCTGCGCATGTGCCCTGACTTCAGAGCTCCATGGAATTCACAACACTGGAGTTGCTTTGGCCCTGGTGACATTCCTGGACCAAACCCTGAACCTATCTAAGTGTCTCTCCCATGGGGAAACAAGTCCAAAATCTGACAATAGCACACACAAGGGTTCGAAACAGGTGTAGAAATACTTGGCATGGAATATATATCATCACCATGTTATTTCCAAACCATAACCCTAACTGTACCCCTAACAATTACCCGCACCCTACACCTACCCCTATATCTAACCCTACCCTACATTGAACCACACCCTCGCATGTGCCCTCAATTCAGCCCTCGAGGGAGATCACAAAACCGGAGTTGCTTCGGGCCTGGCGACTTCCCTGGACCAAACCCTAACACTAGCTAAGGCTCGGGGACCCAATTCCAAAGTCTGACAACAGTACGCATGCGGGCTCGAGAATCAGTGAAGAAATACTTGGCATGGAACGTGGAACATCACCATGTCATTTCCAAAGCGCGACTGCAGCTGCACGAGAGGCTTCCTGAGTCCTACACGAAGGGTGACACATACATTTCTCTGGCCTTGGAAGTCAAAGGCTAATCCTAACCGACACCCTCTCTTGGGTACTCCACTCAGCCCCTCGGGTTAACACCAGCTCTGCTGTGGGATCAGTGTCTGGAGTCTTCTGGGACCTAAACCTAACCCTAATCCTAAACATAATTCTTACCCTACACCTAACCCTATCAACCTTGATAAGCTACACCAGACCCATAGCCACGCACAACCCTCACTTCAGCCCCCCATGGAATTCACAACACTGCTATGGCTTCTGCCATGGTGACTCCCCTGGACCGAAACCTAACCCTAACTGAGGCTCTGTCCCCATGGGGACCCAATTGCAAAGTCTGACAAGAGCACGCACATGGGTTCGAGTAACGGTACAGAAATACTCGATGTGGAACGTGGAACATCACTATGTCATTTTCAAAGAGGAACTGCAGCTGAACGAGAGGATTCTGAGGCCTATATAAGCTTGCCCAATATTTGTTTGGCAACGGAAACCAAACACTAGTCCTGACTGGCACCTTCCTTTGTGTACTCCACTCAGCCCATCGGGGAGACAACTGCTCTGTGGTGGGGTCAGTGCCTAGAGACTCCTGGGACCTAACCCCAGCCCTAACGTAACCCTAAACATAACCCTCACCCTACACCTAACCCTAACATTAACCCAAATCCTACACTTGACCCGAACTGTCGCATGGGCCCTCAATTCAGTCCTCGAGGGAGATCACGAAACTGGAGTCGATTCGCTCCTGCTGACTTCCCTGGACCTAACACAAACCCTAGGTAAGGCTCTCTCCCCGTCGGGACCCAATTCCAAGTCTGACAACAGCATGCACACGGTTTCGAGAATCTGTACTGAAATACTCGACATGGAATGTGGAACATCACTATCTCATTTCAAAAGCGTGACTGCAGCTGCACGAGATGAATCCTGAGACCTACCCGAAGGGTGACCCTTACATTTGTCTGGCCTTGGAACCCAAAGACTAGTCCTGATTGACACCCTCCCTTGGGGACACCACTCACCCCTTTGTGGAGATAACACCAGTGTTGTGGGTTCAGTGCCTAGAGCCTCCTGAGACCTGACCCTAACCCTAATCATAACCCTAACCATAACCTTCACCCTACCCCTAACCCTATCTAGTACACTAACTCTAAACCAGATTCACAGCCACGCATGTGCCCTCAATTCAGCGTTCCATGGAATTCAAAACACTGGTGTCGCTTCGGACTTGGCGACTTCCCTATACTGAACCCTGACCCTAGCTAATTGTCTATCCCCAGGGGGACTCATTTACAAAGTCTGACATCAGCACATACATGAGATCAAGAATCGGTGCATAAATACTAGGCATGAAATGTGGAACATCACCATGTCATATGCAAAGCACGACAGCAGCTGCACGAGAAGAATCCTGAGGCCTACCCAAAGGGTGGGCCATATGTTTGTCTGGCTTTGGTACCCAAAGATTAATGCGAACGAAAACCCTCCCTTCTGTACTGCACTCAGGCCTCCAGGAAGACAACTGCTTTGCTGTAGAGTCACTGCCTTCACTCACCTGGACCTTAACACTAACGGTGAACCGAAACATAACCCTCACCCTAAGCCTAACCGTATCTAGCACACTAACTCTATAGCAGACTCACAGCTACACATCAGCCCTCCAATGAATTCACAACAGTGGTGTTGTTTCAGCCTGGCGACAACCCTGGATGGAACCATACTCTAGCTAAGGCTCTTACCCATGGGCACCCAAAACCAAAGTCTGACAACACCACACACCTGGGGTCCAGAAGCAGTGAAGGATCATTCCAGATAGAACCTGGAATTCAGCATGTCGTTTTTCAGGCCGGGCTGCAGCTTTCTGAAATGATTGCTGAGGCCTACACAATCAATGGCCCATACAGTTGTCTGGAAATGGAACGGAAATACTAAAAATGATCAGCATCCTCCCATGTGCCCTCAACTCAGCCCTTCGGGGAGACAACTGCACTGCTGTGGACTCAGAGCCAGTAGCTTCCTGGGACCTAACCCTACCCCTAACCAGAACCCTCAACTGAAACCTAATGCTACACTTGACCCGCACCGTCACATGGGCCCTCACTTCAGCCCTCGAGGGAGATCAAGAGACTTGAGTCACTTTGCATCTGGGGATATCCCTGGACCAAACCCTAACCCTAGCTAGGGCTCTCTCCCCATTGGGACCCACCAAAGTCTCGCAACACCACGTGCTTGGGGTCCAGAAGCGATGTAGGATCATTCAGCATAGAAACTGGAACATCACGGGGCGCCTGGGTGGCGCAGTCAGTTAAGCGTCCGACTTCAGCCAGGTCACGATCTCGCGGTCCGTGAGTTCGAGCCCCGCGTCAGGCTCTGGGCTGACAGCTCAGAGCATGGAGCCTGTTTCCGATTCTGTGTCTCCCTCTCTCTCTGCCCCTCCCCCGTTCATGCTCTGTCTCTCTCTGTCCCAAAAATAAATAAAAACGTTGAAAAAAAATTAAAAAAAAAAAAAAAGAAACTGGAACATCACCAAGTCATTTCCAGGGCCTGAGTACAGGTGCACAAGAGAATTCCTGGTCCTAACTGACGAGTGATCCATAGAATTGTATGGCCTGGGACCCAAAGACTAATCCTGAGTGGCACCCTCCCTTGTGCCCTCAACTCAGCCTTGCAGGGGGACATCTGCACTGCTGTGGGTTCAGCACAGGGAGAATCCTGGGACCGAACCCTAACCCTAACCAGAACCCTCAAGAGAAACCTAACGGTATCTCGAACCCAAACCCATGACTCACACCATTGCAAGGACCCTCAATTCAGCCCTCGAGGGAGATCATGAGACTGGAGTCGCTTCGGCTCTGGTGTTGTCTCTGGACCGAACCTTATCCCTAGATAAGGCTCTCTCCCCATAAGAACCCAATACCAAAGTGACAACACCACGCGCCTATGGTCCAGAAGCGGTGCAGGATCACTCAGCAGAGAATCTGGAACATCACCATGTCACTTCCAAGGCCCGGTAGCAGCTGTTCAAGAGTATTCCTGAGAAATATCCGAACACTGTCCCACAGCGTTGTATGGCCTTGGAATCCAAAGACTCATCCTGAGGGCACCCTCCCTGTGCCCTCAATTCAGCCCTTCGGGGAGTCAACTGCACTGCTGTGGCTTCAGCTCCTGGAGCCTGTTTGGACCTAACGCTAACCAGAACTCTCAACCAAAACCTAACCCTATCTCGAAAACTAACCCTACAGTTGAGCTGCACCGTCGCATGGGCCCTCACTTCAGCCCTCGAGGGAGATCACAAGACTGGAGTTGCTTTGGCCCTGTTGATGTCCCTAGACCGAAACCTATCACAAGCTAAGATTCTTTCCCAATGGGGACCCCATACCAAAGTCTGGCAACACCAAGCGCCTGGGGTGCAGAAATGGTGCAGGATCACTCAACAAATAATCTGGATCATCACCATGTGGTTTCCAAAACCCGACTGCAGCTATCTGAGAGGAATCCTGACGCCTACCCAACCAGGGGCCCATAGAGATATCTGGCATAAGAACCCAAAGACTAATCCTGACCAGCACCCTCACTTGAGCCCTCAACTCAGCCCGTTGGGTAGACAACCACACTGCTGTAGGTTCAGTGCCTGGAGCCTCTTGGGACCTAACCGTAACCCTAACCACAACCAGAACCGCCAACCAAAACCTAACCCAGTCTCGAAACCTAACCGTACACTTGACCCGTACCATCACCCAGGCCCTCACTTCAGCCCTGAAGGAAGATCACGAGACGGGAGTTGCTTCAGCTCTGGTGACGTCCCTGGACCAAACCCTAACCCTAGCTAAGGCTCTCTTCCCATGGGACCAAATACCAAAATCTGACAACACCATGCGCCTGGGGTCCAGAAGCGATGCAGGATCACTCCACATAGAACCTGGAACATCACCATGTCGTTTCCAAGGTTGGGTTTCAGGTACTCAAAAGTATTCCTGAGGCCTAACCGACCAGTGGCCCATAGAGTTGTCTGGCCTTGGAACCCAAAGACAAGCCCTGACCGGCACCCTCCCTTGTGCCCTCAACTCAGCCCTTCAGGGAGACAAGTGCACTGCTATGTGTTTAGCGCATTGAACCTCCTGGGAACAAAATCTGACCCTACTTCTAACCCTCAACTGAAACCGAACCTAACTCGAACCCAAACCCTATAGTTGCTCCGCATCGTCATATTGGCCCTCACTTCAGACCTCGAGGGAGATGACGAGACTGGTTTCGCTTGGAGCTGGAAATGTCACTGGACAGAACCCTAACCTTAGATAAGGCTCTCTCGATATTAGACCCAATAACAACGTATGACAACACCACATGCCTGGGGAACAAAAGCGGTGCAGCATAACTCCGCATAGGACATGTAATATACTATGTTCTTTTGAAGGACCGGTTGAAGATCCAGAGAGATTTCCAGAGGCCTACCCAACTAGTGGCCCATACAGTTGTCTAGCCTTGGAACTCAAAGACTAATCCTAATCGGCACCATCCATTGTTCCTTCAAATTAGACTTTCGGGGAAACAACTGCACTGCTCTGGTTTCAGCGCCTAGTGTCTCCTGGAACGTAACCCTAAACCATGCCTAAACCTAAACAGAACCCTCAACTGAATCCTAACACTATCTCAACCCTAAACCTACAGTTGAAAAGCACCGTCGCATGGGTCCTCAATTCAGTCCTAGAGGGAGATCACGAAACTAGAGTCGCTTACATCCTGGTGATGTCCCTGTAACAAACCATAACCCTAGTTAAGGCTCTCTACCCATTCAGACCCAATAACAAAGTCTGACAACACCACGCCCTGGGGTCCAGAAGTGGTGCAGGATCACTCGGCTTAGAACCTGGAACATCACCATGTCATTTCAAAAACCTGGCTGCAGCTTCCTGAGAATATTCCTGAGGCCTACCAGACCACTCTCCCATACAGTTGTCTGGATTAGAACCAAAAGACTAATCGTGACAGGCAACCGACCTTGGAACCTCACCTGAGCACTTAGGGTAGACAATTGCAATGCTGTGGGTTCAGCCCCTGCAATATCCTAGACCCTAATCCTAACTACTAACCCTAACTCTAACCCAAACCCAAACCTTAATCCTAGCCCTAAATCCTATCCCTAACCCAAACCATGCCACTAATATACATTAACACCATCCACAACAATAATACAAACCCTAACCGAAACGCTGAACGCTAAACCCCAAATCCGAATCCAAATCCTAACTGTAACCATAAACTTAAACCTTAGACCTGAACACTAACCACTAACCCTAATCCCCAAATCATAAATACTAAACACTAACCCTAACCAAACACTGACCCTGACCATAACCCTAAAACCTAACCACTAACACGTAACCACGAAAACTTAACCCCTACCCCAAAACCTAAAACCTAAACTCTAAACAATAAAACCTAAATCCTAATCCCTATCCCCTGACCCTGACCCTGAAGCTAATGCTGATACTAACACTAACACCTAAACCCTACCCTAACCCAAAGCTACTCCCCAACCCTAGCCCCTAAACCCTAAACCTAACCTTCACCGTAATCCCAACCCTTTAAATCTAACCATCTAATCTAACCCTAACCCTAACCCCAAACCGCTAACCCTAACCCCTAACCCTAACCCCATGGACAGTCCTTCATCACCAGTCATGGGCTATGAACCACCCCCCCCCATCCTCCACCTCCTCTATTTGGGTAGATAAACTGAAGTGGTTAGGGATTTCTAAAGCATATTCATCTACTTCGTGAAACACTTTGTGGGAAAAATGTAGAGATGGTTGTTAGGGCTTGGCAATTCAACTGCAAAACTGCCTGAGGACTTTGTAACATATCTCAAGTTTCTCAGGACATATGTTCAATGGACTGTATCATTTCCCCGTAATGAGGTCAGCTTTAGGTTTCTCCTGTCAACAAGAAAGAGGATTTTTACACAAAGACAGATGTATCGGGCGTACTGGTGCATATTTTACAGACACAATGCTTTGAGTTCTGTGAAGGATGAGATGCACCCCTAAGTGTAGGTGACTTAGGTGTCCTGTGTGAAATGGGGCACATGCATTATATGACATAGACCTTGTGGTCACCATGTTGAAAGCACCAGTGAAGGAGTGGGGGAAACTTGAATCACACAGGAATAGAAATTTGAGAAATTAGAGGACAGTAAGCAGACTTTGAGGAAGTGCAGAGGGGAGGGTCCTGGGTTCAGTGAGATGCAGTTGCAGCCCATTCCTGACCACAGCCTGAGCAGGGAGCACGAGTTCCACACGGAGCTACTATGTGGGATCACTCTCAGTGCACAATGCAAGGTTCCTCTCCAAAATGTCATATTTGTCAAAGTGCACCCAGGTGATCATCTAAAAAGGTTGTTGTCTCCCTGCGTTGTCTGAAGGTTCTGGATATTTATGGGTGAAAAAATGCCCTGGATATATAGAAAATTTAACTTGGTCTTAAGGAAATGCTTGTCTGCATAAGTTCATATCCTTCAGTGAGACTAAAAGTGAAGACAGGATCTAGATCAGCTGAGTGCCTGCATTGGCCTTTAGCCTGGGTAAACCTACAATTCAGGGATGCCCAGATGCCACCCCTGCTGGACCCCTGACATAACCTGACTATGGCTTTGCATCTATCTCCTTAAACTTCTCTCACAATATCCCGAGGGTTTCCCTGTGTTCCTGCTATCTCAGCCAGAATACCAATTCTCAGTGGGACCTACACAGAGCCTGAGATGGGTTATCTGTGAAAGAGGGGTAATATTTGTTTCTAAGGACATAATGAAAAGAAGACATTGAATACAGAATGCATCTGCAAAATGTCTGGGAAATATCCACTCACTCTACTCACAGTTTCAATTAAGATATCGCCACACAAATGATCATCAAAAAAAGATGGTCACAGAAGTTCATTAAACTAAGGCGGTTAACGCCTCCGCCCAGGGATTGGGGATCGCCACTTTAAAGAAGACAATGGCACACTTATTGTATTAAGATTCAGGCCCTGCCAGACAAAGAAAGAAAAAGATAATTACGAGAATGTGTATATCAGAGTTCTACATCTGAGATCTGAAGACAATCATATTCCATTACATATAGACTCGCAGATGCATCCACACTAAAGTGTTCATCTGAGGCCACAGATTAAGTACTGAAGAGGGAATGCATGTAGGAAAACATAAGACCGTAGGGAAATAACCCCAAATCTCGTAAATCTCACTGCCTTATACGACAGCTATTTTGAAATTTGAAGAGGACTGTGTGAGGTGACAGAGTATGTTGATTATATATATCTTAAAAATGTGTCAGATCTGCCTGCATGCTTTCTCTGCTAACCCTGAGCTCTCCACTTTGTTTTTCTTAGTATCCCTTAATAGTACTTTCACTGTTCTGTCTCTGTTTCAGTGTTTGCTTCTAGGAAGACCTACTCTCACCCCCCATCGAATGTACACAATGTGGTTCCTATACACACAGGTAACAAACTAGCAGAAGTTGCAGTGGTGTAGGATAGTAGCAAGATCGCCTTTTTTGCAGAGGAGCCCGAGGGAGTTTTCTGGGGTGATGGTAACTTCCTATATCTAGATGCATGGGGTGCCTGTGCTCATTTATTTTAGAAATATTCACTGACTCCTGGTGCTTGGGGTCAGATAGACAGGTACCTGACCCTAGCATATGGCTGATTTGTAATGGTGGGTAAGGATCAGGGACCAGCAGTGACTGTGGGAGATGAGTGAGGAGGCCACACATGGAATCAGATCCTCCCTCAGGATACCATGTCTCCACGGACAGCAACCTTGTGCAGGAGGTCTCTGAGGATCACATATTTCTTGATCAGTTTTGTGAAATGCATAATCCTACTCCAGATTTCTCACTGAGGGATGGACAGGGCAGAGGCCAGCAGCTGGAGGACACCCTGATCATGGCTGGAGTGAAACTGTGGGCCTGGGATATTGAGTCAGAGAAAGGGAAAGGCAGAAGATAGTGGCAAGGATTTTGAGAGATAAAGGGAAGAGGAGAGAAGGCAATGTTTTCTACTGACTTTACCCACATTTCTGTGTGAACAAAAGGAGATTCTTGTCTCGCAGGGAAGGGAAGAGGGCCGGCAAAAGACAGGGTGACATTCTCAGCTCAAGTGCTCAGGATATCTGCCTTGCTCTTGAATACATATCATAGGAAGCCTGTGCATTCTGTCATAAGTGGAACTGCAGCTCATACCATTTAGTGAAAATTAAAGCGATGATGAAGACCTCATCATTAAAGTATTGCAACGAGAGTATGTGAACATACAGAGAGATACAATAGAAGCAAAAGTCCAAAGGTAAACCGACTGCAAAACTTATGGGAATATAGACTATTGGAAAAGGAGATACCCCAATGCCAGCTTTCAGACACCTGGGCAATATGTGAAAACGTGGGGGAAAAAAAAAGTAGTCCTTACTTCAAAAGCAACATTAGCATTAGACACAAAGAGATCATGATGGAAGGTTTAGGGAGAAACCATATGATTTCATGGTGCTGTACCCATGGTCCTGTACCCTCAATCTCATCAAAGTATACCCTTTAACTTGAGGTTTGTTAGATGTAATTATACCTCATTAAAGAGAGTTTCAAAACATAAAATAATAGAAGCAAATGTGGGAAAGTTACTTTCCAATCCTGAAGTGCATGTGTGATATGAGTCTGTCTTCTCATGTCTCAAAAATCCAAAATCATAAGACTTTTAAAAAATTAATAATAGCAAAATAAGAGGACCCTGAGCTCACCCTGTCCCATGTTTTCAACTGCATAACATCCACATCCAAGTCCATGAACCAAAGAGCGATCCAAAGACTGGCAGAACAAACTCCACACCGAAGTAGAGAGAAGCTGCATCAGAAAGGTTAGGAATGTCAGAAAGGTGGAGGCTGTCTGCCTGCAGAAGGGGCAGAAAAAGTGAGCCCCACACCAGGGAGGTCATACAGGAAAGACTAATCTCCATAACATTGGGCATTAGAACTTAGAGGGGCTGAATGCCTTTGTGTTCATATACAGGAGCTTTGGAGGTCCAATGACCCAGCACTGGGAGATCCAGGAGGATTAGTGATAGCCAGATCCCTGCGTGTGTAGAGAGGCAATGTAAACATGGCATGTTGCACAATGCTGAGGGAACAGGAGACAGATGTATTCATGCTGATTCCGGAGTGTGTTGGAGGACTTCTCCAACAACGAGGGAGCTCACAGGCACTATTCTTCTCCCCCAGCCTCCCAGAATAAGCATAGAAGCACCCACAAGAGGGTGAGGCTGCACAGACACTTGCTAACTAACCCATTATCAGTGTGCTAGTCCCAAGGGTTCACTAGGGGACTCACCAAACCAAGCCTGCTGGTCTCAGGCCAAACATTTTTCAAACCACAAGGGCACCCTGTCTGACAAGCTGCATGCATAGCTGCCACAACATGCTGTGCGCGTCTGCACCTCACCCAGCTGTACATATCCATGCACCCTCATCTGTCTCACTAAGCCACATGTCCCCAGGCACAGACATGCTCTGTGCATATCCTCAAGCCCCTAGCTTCTACTGCTGGTCCACAGCCCCCAGCCAACAAGGAACATAGGGAAATCTGGCATAGGACTTGTAGCCCTGTGAAATTTTGCTAACACTCCTGCCCTGTGCCCAAGTTATCCAGCAGGCCTACCACCCCACAGCTGGCCTGCCTGGGTCCCACTAAAACCAATGAGACGAAGCACAGCCCACAACAGCATGCAATCAGTGCAGACACCTGCACTAAAAGGAAAAGTAACCCAGACACAACAGCAGGCTGTGAACAGTACCCATACGATAGCCTCCTGAAGGTCCGGTCCTATAAATGGAGACGTGCACTGTTGAGTTCTCCAGGACCTCTTCTTCATAACGTTATTAGTTTCAAGAGCAGAAGGTACAGCTGACTTTCTTAACACAGAGAAACAGAGACAGAGAAAAAGACAAAATGGACACACAGAGATGTTTTTCCACAATGAAAGACCTAGTGAAAGTCACAACCAGAGATCTAAGCCAAAGAGATGTAGGTAACATACCTGATACAGATTTGAAAGCAATGATCATAAGGATACTCATTAGAGTTGTGAAATGAGTAGAAGAGTGAGACCCCTGACTAGAGATAAGAAATAGTACAGTAGACATTGATGACACAATAAAAGAGAGACACGCTTGCTGGAACTAACAAAGGGATGGAAGAAGCAGAGGAGCAAACCAGTGACATCGAAGACTGAGTAATGGAAATGAATCACATTGAACCAAAGAGAGAGAACAGAATTCTGCAACGTGAGATGAGACTAAGGGAACTCAGTGACTGCAGCAAAGATAACAATATTGATATTGTAGGAGTCGCAGAAGAAAGAGAAAAGGGGGCAGAAAATTTATTTGTGGAAACAATAGCTGAAAAATGCCCTAATTGGGGGAGGAAACAAACGTCCACATCTGGGAGGCTAGAGAATTCACATCGAAATGAAGAAAATCAGGCCAACATGCAGACATATTGTAAGCAAACTTGCAAATTATAGTGACAATAAAGAAAAACTCTTAAATGCAGCAACACAAAGAGACCTTCACTTAGAAGGGAAGACCCATAAGGCTAGCTACCAGATTTCTGAACAGATACTTGGCAAGCGAGAAGCAAGTGACATCACATATTCAAAGTGCTGAATGGAAAAATTAGCAGCCAAGAATACTCTATCCAACAAGTCTATCATTCAGAATGGAAGTAGACACAGACTTTCCCAAACAAAAACTGAAGGTGTTTGTACCACTAAACCAGTCCTGCAAGAAATATGAAGAGGGACTCTTTGAGTGGAAAGGAGAGACCAAAAGTGACACTATAGACGTAAAAGACACAAATCAAGTAAAACATGAATATTTTTGTAAAAAATAGTTAAGGAACTCACAGATATGGATTTGAAATATAATAACATCTACCAAAAACTTAGGGAGGAGAAAATAATGGGTTCCAAGGTAAATGACCATCAGCTTAATACAAACTGCTAAATGCAGAAGAGGTTATATACATAACCCAGCAGTAACCATATATCAGAATCCAGTCACAAATATGCTAAGAATAAAGATAAATAAATTAAAATACTTCACTAAAGAAAATAAGCAAAACATGAAAGACAGACAAGAAAGGATTGGAGAAAATCATTAGAAACCACAAGAAAACAGGTAATATAATGGCAATACATACATACATACATACATACATACATACATACATAGCAATCATTTCTTTGAAGGTAAATGGAATGAACGCTCCAATCTAGAGACATAGGGTGTAAGAACACATGAAAAAAAAAAACTAGAGTAACAATACTTGTATCAGAAAAAATACACTTAAAGTACATAACAAGAGACAGAGGAGGACGTTATATAACAGTAAAGGGTACAGTCCAAAAGGAGATATAACAACTATAAATATATCCCACAATTAAGTGGGATTTATTCCCAAGCTGCAAGGGTGGTTCAGTATTTGCCAATCAATCAATGTGATACAATATAACAACAGGAGAAAGGACAAGAACCATATGATCGGGGCACCTGGGTGGCTCAATCCTTTAGCAGTCCGACATCAGCTCAGGACATGACCCCATGCCTCGTGAGTTCAAGTCCCACATCGGACTCTGTGCTGAAAGCTCAGAGCCAAGAGCCTCCATCGAACTCTGTGTCTCCCACTCTCTTTCTGCCCCTTCCCTGCTCACACTCTGTCTCTCTCAAAATTAATAAACGTTAAAAGAAAAGAACCATACGGTCATTTCAATACATGAAGAAAAAGCACTTGACATACTACAACATCCATTCATGATTATAACCCCCCAAAGTAGGTTTACAGGGAACATACATCAATGCAATAAATGTTTTCTATGAAAACCCTGCAGCTATAATCAACCTTAATGGAGAAAATCTGAGAGCTTTTCCTATAAGGTCAGGGAAAACACAAGGATGTTTACCCTTACCACTTTTAATAAACATAGCATTGGAAGTCCAAGGTACAGCCGGCAGATAAATCAAACAAAACGAAACGAAAGAAAACAACATAAAGTAAATTAAAGTAAAAGAAAAGAAAAGAAAAAAAAGAAAAGAGAAAAGAAAAGAAAAGAAAAGAAAAGAAAAACTAATCCAAATCTGGAAGTAGTGAATCTTTCACACTTTGCAGATTACATGACATTATATATAGAAAACCCTAAAGAGTCCACCCAATAACTGCTAGAAGTGATAAATGAATACAGCAATGTCACCGGATACAAAATCATTGTACAGAAATCTGTTGCCTTTCTAGACAATAACGAAGCAGTAGAGAGAGAAATTAAGAAAACAGTCCCATTTACAGTTGTACACCAAATAATAAGGTATCTATGAATAAATCTATCCAAGCTGGTGAGCGACCTATACTCTGAAAATTATAAAACAGTGATGAAAGAAATACAAGATGACACAAAAAAATGGAAGGATATTCCATACTCATGGATCGGAAGTACAAATTTCATGGAAATGTCTATACTTCCCACAGCAACTGACACAACTAATGCCATCGCCATCAAAATAGCAACAACATTTTTCATAGAACTAGAACGGTCCTAAAATTTGTACAGAACCACAAAAGACCCAAATCTTCAGAGTAAACAACCTTTATGTGAAGTGATAATTATGGATGGAACTATGCCTCTGGATCTTCTGCTCCAAAACACAGTAGTCAGCCTAAGCATTTGTACAAACGTTAGACATATCCCACCCAAGGATCATTCTACAAAATACATTCTACAAACATACCCTCAAAACTTTGCAGATTATGAAAAATAAGGAAAAATCTAAAAATCGCCATGGCCAAGTGAAGCCGAAGGAGACAGGATGACTGTCATGTGCCAGCTGGGATGAGTCTGGGACAGAAGAGGTTAAAACTGAAGCAATCTGAATACAAATACAAAGTTAGTTAATAGTACCATATCTCTTTGGGATATTGATTGTGATCATGTATCAACTTAGAGGACATCAATAGTCAGAAAACACTCTGATGTATGTGGAGACTCAATAATATCTTCCCAATTTTTCTGGTAACTAGAAACCCACCACGATTGAAAAGATGATTAGTAATCATGGTTTTATGTTTTCAACACCTAATATTATATGACTAGTTCTAGTATTAGTTACTAGTGATGGCCATGTACCTATTCTTGTTGTTCTTACTATTGTGTAATTTAAATAATAGCATTCATGGTACAGAAAACTCAATGCACGATATACACTTCATAGAAACATCCACTTTACATATTTTAAGGTAATAACATATGTAGACACCACTGTATTATGTGGTATGTAAATTAAGTGTTTTTCGGATCTGGAATGAACATGTCATTAAATGGCTTTCCATAAAGGCGGTTATCCTAGATAATGAATGATACTCAGATTTTACAGGATGTACTTCACATCATGCCTGAACAGTGTCCAAAAAAGAAAACATACGTACACACGGCCAGATGGATCATTGTGACTGGCTCACTTATTGTAAAGAATCCTTGCTTTAATATTTTCACGCATATTTTTTTTAGCAGGAATACAAGAGACTGAAATATTTTCAAATCGAAGAGATGTTCAAAGGCTGGAAGAATGATAGGGTGTTCAAGGGGTTTCAGAAAGAAAAGATGTGACCATGAAGTGGCAGTCACAGGCAAGCAGGTTTCTCTCGTCCACTTTGACAGGTTTTCATGAGGGGTTGTCCATCACAGCATGTGATATGCAAAAGGGTAAGACCCAGAAGTACCAGAAGGAAAGACACGCTTTAGGAAGAGGTGACTTGGAAAGGGTGCTTCTGTGCCTAAGTGATGGCTCAGAAACCTGGCTGGGTGTCCCTCGGTCAAGATTTCAGGAGGCCAGCAGTAACCTAGACTCACAAAGATCTTAGTAACATACATCAATATAATTTAGAGTCACAAAAATCTTAGAGCCACAGAGTTGATCTCCATCTATGATTAGGAGATGGTCACAGATTTACAGGATATGATCATTGGGCCAGCAGTAGATGGCTAAAATATTACTTAGGGTTATGTTTTTAATAAAAAAATTGATGTGAAAAAATATGGGTTTGGAACGTAAAGAAAACTCACAGGACCATCATGGAGTTCCTTACGTTAAGGCCTCATGTCACTAACCCTAAACTCATTCCTGTAGGAATGTAACCTTTACCCAGTCAGCAATGAAATTCCTAGTCATTGCTGGAAATTTAACTGATAGACCCCTGCCATTCCCTCAAGGAGGAAATCTCGCCTAAATAAGGTATTCCATGCCACTAAATTTGTTTTAAGTTTATTTATTTTGAGAGAGAGAGAGAGAGAAAGAGAGCACATGCAAGGGAGGGGCAGGAATAGAGGGAGAGAGAGAAGCCTATGACCACGAGGTCATGATCTGAGCCAAGATCAAGACTCGGACACTTAACCAAGCGATCCAGACCCCGAGAATGTGGAGTTTCAAAGGTTAGCAGGCTTGGCTGGGATACAGACCTGAGGGCACTGGTCTAATCCTTGAGAGAAGGCAGCAAACTACTTACAGGCAGATGGCATGGAAACAGTGACCTGTACACCACCTGGTGCAAACAGTGGGGCAATTATACACTCATCATGGAGAGTATCCCTGAGAGGCAGTGTTCAGAACAAGGGGACAAAGGAGGTAGGACAGAGGAGGTGTGCGGGACCATTTTCCTCCTCTTCCCCACAGCATAGACACAGAGCCATCTGCTGGAAACAATGTCATCCCCACACTGGCTGCCTAAGATGCTTACACCAACCCCACATTCCTGTGCTCTGGTGAGACTGGCCTTCTAGGTCAATCAGGCTTGCCTAAGTCCCAATGGAGTGTCCCCTTCCCCAGGAGACCAGCGGAAGCTCATGACCACACCACCTCTCTTGACCAGACAGTTCTGCAGAGCTTCACTTCGAGTGGCAGTCATTTCAAGTCTCATTTAAGAAGCAGATCGGAGCTGACCTAGATAAAACTCAGCACATTCTGGCCAAGGACCATACATTGTCCATACAACTGGCCTGAAGGAAAGTGCAGCCAGAACACAAAACAGTGTACGCGACACACACCACAGACACTCCCTGATGTGTCAGGCCCTGGACACTAGATGACCTCCATTTCATAAACCCATTCATCTCACAGGCAGCTAACATAATGAACTTTTGTAACACAGAGAAGGTAAAAACTCAGCCAAAATGCCAAGACAAGAGGAATGCATCCCAAATGAAAGAACAAGATAAGGTCATGGCCAGAGACATGGAAGGAACACTTCCAAACTCATTCTATGAGGCCAGCTTGGCCTTGAGTCCAAACTGGACAAAGATCCCACCAAAAAGGAAACTACAGACCAATTTCCCTGATGAACCTGGATGCAAAAATTCTCAACAAAAAGTAGCGAACCGGATCCAAGAATACATACAAATAATTATTCACCACAATGAATTGAATTTATTCCTGGGATGCACCACCAATTCAATATCTGCAGATCAACTGATGTGATACATCACATTGAGAAAAGAAAGGATAACAACCATATGATCCTCTCAATAGATGCAGAAAGAGCATTTGACACAATGCAGCATCCTTTCTTGATGAAAAAAAAAGCACGCATGAAAGGAAGGATAGAAAGATCTTGTCTGAATATCAGTATGTCCAGATATGAAAGTCTCACAACTAATATCATCTTCAATGAGAAAAACTGAGAGCTTTCCCCCTAAGGTCAGGAACACGACTGGGATGTCCACTCTCACCACTGTTATTCCACAAACTGTTGGAAGTTCTAACCTCAGCAAGCAGACAACAAAAGGAAATACAAGGCATCCAAATTGGCAAGGAGGGTCAAACTTTCCCTCTTCGCAGACGTGATACTTTCCAAGGAAATCCCAAAGACTCCATGGAAAAACCGTTAGGACTGATACTGGAAATCAGGAAAGTCTCAGGATATAAAATCAATATACAGAAGTTGATTGCATTTCTATACTCCAATAATGAGTCAGCAGAGAGAAATCAAGGATTGATGTACTTTACAACTGCACTGAAAACCATCAAACACCCAGGGGTAAACATAACCAAAGAGGTAAAAGATCAGTACACTTAAAACAATAGAGGAGCGACTGGGTGGCTCAGTCGGTTAGTGCCAACTTCGGTTCAGGACATGATCCCGCATTTGTGGGTCTGAGTCCCGTGATGGGCACTGTGCTGATAGCTCGGAGCCTGGAGCCTGCTTCAGAGTCTGTGCCTCCCTCTCTTTCTCTTTCTGCCCCTCCCCTGCTCATGTGCTCTCTCTTTCTCTCTCTCAAAAATGAACAAAGATTAAAAAAATAAAGGAACAAACCATACAACATCTATGAAAGAAATGGAAGAAACACAAAGAAACGGAAAAACATTCCATGCTCATGGATGAGAAGAATAAATATTATTAAAATGTCAATACTACCCAAAGCAATTGACACATTCAATGCAATCCCTATCAAAACAACACCAGCATTCCTCACAGAACTAGAACAAACAACCCTAAAATTTGTAGGGAGCCAGAAAAGACCCCAAATCGCCAAAGTCATGTTGAAAAAGAAAACAAAGCTGGAGACATTAAAATCTGGACTTTATGGTGTATTAGAAAACCGCAATCATCAAGACAGTATGGTACGGGCACAAAAACGGACACAGACATCAATGGAACAGAATGGGGAACCCATAAATGGACCCTCAAACATATGGCTGAGTAATCTTTGATAACACTGGAAAGAATATCCAATGGAAAAACAAAAGTCTCTTCAGCAAATGGTACCGGGAAAACTGGACAGTGAGAAGATTGGACCTGGACTATGTTCTTAAACCACACACACAGACACACACACACACACACACACACACACACACACACACACACACACCTCAAAATGGATGAAAGATATAAATGTAAGAAAGGGACCATCAAAATCCTAGCGGAGAAAACAGATAATCTACCTCCTTGATCCTGGCCACAACAACTTCTTGCTTGTCATGTCTCCAAAGCAAGGGCAATAAAAACCAAAATGAACTATTAGGACCTCAAGATAAAAAGCTTCTGAACAGCAGAGGACAGAATCAGCAAAACTGAAAGGCCACTGAATGAAATGGGAGAAGATATTTGCAGGTGACATATCAGATAAAGGGTTAGTATCCAAAATCTATAAACAATTATCACACTCAACACCCAAAAACCAAATAATCCGGTGAAGAAATGGGCAAAAGACATGAACAGACACTTTAAGAAAGATGACATCCAGATTGGTCACACATGAAAAGATGCTCAATCTCACTTGTCATCACTGAAATACAAATCAAAACCACAATGAGATATCCCCACACACCTATCAGAATGGCTAAAATTAACATCTCCGAAAAAGACAGATGTTGGCAAGGATGCAGAGAAATAAACGCTTTTGAAGTGCTGGTGGGAATGCAAAGTGATGTAGACACTCTGGAAATAGTATGGAGATTTGTCAGAAAAACTAAAAATAGAACTACACTAGGACCCAGCAATTGCACTACTACGTATTTATCCAAAGGATACACTAACGCTGAGTCCAAGTGGAACATGCACTGCAATGTTTATAGCAACATGATCAACAATAACTAAATTATGCAAAGAGCCCAAATGACCATTGACAGATGAATGGATAAAGAAGATGTGGTATATTCATACAATGGAATATTACTCCGCGGTAAAAAGAATTAAATCTTGCTATTTGAAACAACATGGATGGAACCAGACTTGATTATGCTAAGCAAAATATGTTAGAGAAAGACACACATCATATGATTTCTCTCATCTGTGGAATTTAATACAACTGATGAACGTAGTGAAAGGAAAGCAAAAATAAGATACAAACAGAGAGGGAGTCAAACGATAAGAGACTCTGAAATACAGAGAAGAAACTCAGGGTTCCAGGAAGGTTACTGAATAGGGGTATGGGCTAAATGGGTGATGGGCATTACGGGCGCACTTGGGATGAGTATTGGGTATATTTTGTACTTGATGGATCTCTAAATTCTACTGCTGAAACTTTATTCCACTATAAAGTAACTAACGTGGGCTTAAATTAAAAAAAAAGAAATATTAAAAAGAAGTAAATAAATGTACTACCAGTCAAAAGAAAAGAATATTTAAATCGGGCTCTTTGAGTGGAAATCTAGGACTAAAAGTGTTAGAGACAAGAAAGGATCAGAGAAAACATCAAGAAACAATGGCAAAACAACTAGTAGAATGGCACTCAATATATACCTATTAATAATCACTCTAAATGTACATGGACTAAATGCTCCAATCATAAGACATTGGATAGGGAGTCAGAATGGACAAAACAAACAAACAAACAAACAAACAAACAAACAAACAAACAAAAACAACACCTATCTAGATGCTGCCTACAAAGCTTTATTTGGACTTAAGTCACCTTCAGATTTAAAGTGAGAGGATGAAGAAACATTTATTATGCCAATAATGTCAAAAGAAAGCCAGTAGCAATACTGATATCAGGCAAAATAACCTTTAAAACCGAGACTCTATTTTGGCACACTTTGGGTAAATACCTAATAATGACATTTCATGAAGCCAGTATTTATAGCAGCATTATCAACAGTAGCCAAACTATAGAGAAAGCCCAAGTATCCATCAACTGATGAAGGTATATAGAAGTTGTGGTGTGTGTGTGTATGTATGTATACGGATATATACATATGTACATATGTGTACGTTCATATATACAAACATGTGTATATACAAAGAAATATAACTCAACTTCAAGAAGAATGAAATCTTGCCATTTGCAATGATGTGGATGGAGCTAGCATGTATTATGCTAAGTGAAATATGTCAATCAGAGAAAGACAAATACATGATTTCACTCATGTGGAATTGAAGAAAGAAAACAGATGAAAACATGGGAAGGGGGCAGGAAACGAGAAGAGTGGTAACAAACTACATGACTCTCTTAATGTTAGAGAAAAAAAAAAACGAAGGCTCATGGAGGGAAATGGGTCAGTGCTGGGCTAGATGTGGGATGAGTATTAAGGAGAGCACTTGTTGGGATGAGCACTGGGTATTGTATGTAAGGGATGAATCACCAAATTCTGCTCCCAAATCCAAGAATGCACTGTATGTCAACTATGACTTAAATTAAAATAAATAAATAAATAAATAAATAAATAAATAAATAAATACAGCTTTAACAAGAGATGAAAAAGGATGCTATCTCATACTAAAGGGGACAATGAAACAAGAAGATCCAATGATTGTAAATTTTGATGCACGCAACATGCGATCACCAAGTATATAAAATATTTAACAACAACCATAAAGGAACTGATTATTTATAATATAATGATAGTAGAGGACTTTAACACATCGCTCACATGAAAGGACAGAAGCTGTAAACAGAAAATCAACAAGGAAACAATGGCTTTGAATGACACACTGGACCAGATGGGTTTAACAGATATATTTAGAACACTCCATACTAAAATGGCAGAGTACATATTCTTTTCAAGCGCACATGGTACATTCTCCAGAATTGATCATATTCTAGGTCACATATCAGAAGAAGAACAGCAGAAGAAAGGAAGTAATAGAGATTCAGACAGAAATAAGGGATATTCAAACCAAAAAGACACTAGACAAAATCAATGAAACCAGGGGCTGGTTCTTTGAAAACAGTAATCAACATGAAAACTTCTAGGCAGACTTTTCAGTAAGAAGAGAGAAAGGACTCCAATAAATAAAATCACAAATAAGAAAGGAGAAATAACAGTCCACACCACAAAAATACAGTTAGAAGTTAATATTATGAACAACTATATGCAACAAATTGCACACTGAGAAAAATGGACAAATTCCTAGAAACACACAAACTACCAAAACTGAAACAGGAAGATACATAAAATCTGAAAACAGAAAGAAATCAAATCAGTAATAAAAAAAAAATCTCCCCCCAACACAAAAGTTCTGGGCCAGATGGTTTAACTGATGAATTCTACCACCCATTTAAGAAAGAGGTAATATGTATTCTCCTCAAATTATTCCGAAAAATAAAAAAGAAGGAAAACTTATAAATTCATCTTATGAGGCCATCATTACCCTGATACCAAAACGAGATGAAGCTTCCACTAAAACCGAAAAATGGCGGGGTGCCTGTGTGACTCGGGGTGTTTACTGTCCAACTCTTAATTTCGGACTAGGACATTATCTTGCGGTGCGTGGGTTCGAGTCCCATGTTGGACCCTGCCATGACAGTGTGGTGCATGGCCAGGATTCTCTCTCTCCCTGTCTCTCTGCCCCTCCCTCACTATATGTACTCTATCTAAGGAAAGAAATAAGCATTTAAAAAGATGTTTAAAAAATTTTTAAATAACACTGCAGCCCAATCGCCTGATGGGTATGTATGCCGAAATTCTTATTAAAATACCTTCAAATTAAAGTCAACAATACATTAATAGAATCATTTGCCATAATCAAGTGGGATATATTCCTAGGCTGCAAGGGTGGTTCCACATTCACAGATCAATCAACATGATGCACCACAGTAATAGAAGAAAGGATAAGAACAATACGATGCTTTCAACAGATGCAGGAAAACTATTTGACAAAATGTCACATCCATTCATGATAAAACCCCTCAGCAAAGTACATTGAGAGTCAACCTACCTGCACATAATAAAGGTCATCTAGGAAAAACCCACAGCTCATCTCATCCTCAATGGGGAAAAATTGAAAATTTTTCCTCTAAGGTCAGGGACAAAACAGGGATGACACGTCTCACAACTGTTTTTCCACACAGTACGGGAAACCCTAACCACAGCACTCAGACAACAAAAAGAAATAAGAGGCATCCAAATCGGCAAGGAAGAAGTAGCACACTCACTATTTGGAACTGACATGATGTGTTCTATAAAAAAACATGAAAGATTCCCTTAAAAATTGCTAGAATTGATATATGAATTCCACAAGTCACAATATACAGAAATCAAGCAACATAGATGTATTGCATTTCTAACACAAATCATGAATTAACACACAGAGAAAGTAAGGGATCAATCCCATTGACAGGCTCACAAATACCACAAGAAACCAGGAATCAACCTAACCAAAGAGGTGAAACACCTGTACTCTAAAGGCTATGAAACACTGATGAAATAAATGGAAGAGGACACAAAGAAATGGACATACATTTCATGTTCATGGATGGGAAGCACAAAATACTGTTAAAATGTCTACACTTCTCAAAACAATCTACACATATAATGAAATCCCTATCACACTAACAAAAACATTTGTGACAGAACAAGAACAAATCATCTCAAAATTTGTATGGAATAACAAAAGTCCCCAAACAGCCAAAACAAACTTGAAGAAGAAAAGCAAAGCTGGAGACATCACAATTCCAGACTTCAGGTAATATTACAAAGCTGTACTGATCAGAACAGTATGGTACTGACAAAACAACAACAAAAAAACACAGAGGCATAGATCAATAGAATAGAAACGCAGAAATGAACTCACACCTATATGGTCAATTAATTCTCAACAAAGCAGGAAAGAACATCCAATGGAAAACAAGATAGTCTTGGGACACAGGGGTGGTTCAGTCAACAAAGGGTGTGATTGTTAATTCAGCTCAGGTTATGATCTCAGGGCAGTGCAGAGCATGCGTAGGATTCTCTGTCTCCATTTCTCTCTGCCCTTCTTCTGCATGCTCTCTCTCAAAAATAAGTATATAAACTTTGAAAAGGGCTCCTCAACATATGGTTTTGGAAAAACTGGACAGCATCCTGCAAAACAAAACAAAAACAACAATGGACCACTTTCTTTTTTTTTAAAATTTTTTAACCTTTATTTATTTTTGAGACAGGGAGAGACAGAGCATGAAGGGGGGAGGGGCAGAGAGAGAGGGAGACACAGAATCGGAAGCAGGCTCCAGGCTCCGAGCCGTCAGCACAGAGCCCGACGCGGGGCTCGAACTCGCGGACCGCGAGATCGTGACCTGAGCCGAAGTCGGCCGCTCAACCGACTGAGCCACCCAGGCGCCCCAAGGACCACTTTCTTACAACATACACAAAAATAAATCCAACATGGACAAAGACCTATATGTGAAACCGGAAACCATAAAAATCCCAGAGGATAACACGGGTAGTATCTTATTTGACATTGCCTGTGCAAATGTCTTTATAGATATATCTCTAGAGGTAAGGGAAACACAAGCAAAAATAATGAGGCTTCATAAAAATTCAAACCTTCCATCACCTAGGAAATAATCAACAAAACTAAAACACCTACAGAATGATATTTGCAAACGACATCAGATAAAGGGTTAGTGCCCAAAATATACAGTTATACAGCACCCAAACAATGAGAAATCTGATTAAAAATGGGCAGAAGACACGAATGGACATTTCCCGAAAGAAGACATATACCTGGCCAAGAGACACATGAAAAAATACTCAACAATACGGATCTTCAGGGAAATACAATTCAAAAGTACAATGAGATAACACAGCACATCTGTCACAATGACGAAAATCAATGAAGGATGAAACAGCAGGTGTTGCCAAGGAAGTGGGGAAAGAATAACCCTCTTGCACTGTGGGTAAGAATGCAAACTGGGGCAGCCAGTCTGGAAAACATTATGGAGATTTCTTAAAAAAAAAAAACACAACTGGAAATAGAAGTACCTTATGATCCAGCAATTTCACTACAAGGTATTTCCACAAAGAATACAAAATCTTCAAAGGGATACATGCACCATGATGTTTACACCAGTATTTTCTACAACAGCCAAATTACAGAAACTATCCAAGCATCCATCAACTGATGAATAAATTGAGATGTAGTCTATGGAATGTAATATTATTAGGCCGTAAAAACATGAAATCTTGTCATTTGCCATGAGCTGGATGGAGTGAGAGAATGTTATTCTGGGTGAAATAAGCCTTTCAGACAAAGACAAATACCCAATGATTTCACTAACACATGGAAATAAAACAAAACAAAGCGGGGGGTGGGCAGTGACAAACAGACTCTAACTGGGAAACAAACTGAGGGCTTCCAGAGCAAGGTGGGGAATGGGTGAAACAGCTGCTGGGGATTAAGAAGTGCACCTGGGATGAGCACCGGATGACGTGTGGAAGGGTTGCTCTATATTTTACACCTGAAACTAATACTACACTGTATCTTCACTCACTGCAATTTAAATTAAAGATAACGTACGTTAATGACAGGTATCTACCAGGTTTTCTGTAATTTGCAATCACTTAATTAGGTTGGAAAAATAACCATGCAACTTTTTAAAAAGCATGTATGATGTGGGGGACAGTTTGTGCCCTTACCTTGGTCTCTGGTTCTAGCAGGACTCGGAAAATGGGTCCCAGCTCATTCTTCTAGGAGTTCCCAAGACGAGCATTTCATGTATTCATGTCCTAACGGAATTCAGCTCCTGTTCTTCTGAATTTCTGTCAGGGTTTCTTCCCGGAAACAAGCCTGAATCTGGAACAAACCATCGACTGCATCGATGAGGTGATGTCGTGGGACTCCGCAATCCACAAGACCTTTAGTAAAATATGTCTTGTTCAAATACTGTCCAGGAAGGGCAGGAATGAAACACGGGAACAGCCCAGAAAATGCAAGGGTCTGTGCAGCTCAGCAACCAGCTTGCCCAGGGAAGCCACCCAGCGCCCATTCCTCAGCACTCAGTACAATAAGACAAATTCTCTCTGGCGACTCAGGAGATGCCAAGTTGCTACAAAGCTCCCAAGATCTCCCCTGGGGCGGGCGGCAAAACCTGCTGGAAATGCAGCTCTGCTCTCTGTACTCAGGCAGCTGAAGAGGCTCTGAGTACTCTGGGAGCAATCAAAGCCCTTCCTGCTCTCAGGTGCCCTGGGTCAGAAAAGCCGATGGTACACCTTCTGCTGGCCATCACTGCCTGGGCAGAGGAACCTGCCTCTCCGGGTCTGTGGTGCTCGAGCTCTCTCTGTTGGCCATCATGGGAATTTTTGAAATGTGCAAGGCCCTGGTCACTCAGCTGAGACACTGAAGGTGCCTGGGCAACTAAACCTGTTGTCCACATTGGGAAAGGTTTTAATGACAGGGCCTGGGACACAAAGAAATATTTTCCTCCTCCTTTCTTGTGAGTGAAGAAAGAAACCGAATTTATTAACGTAATGACATCATTTGTAATGGTTTAAGCAATGTTCACAGAAAAATAGACCGCCAATTTACACTTGCTGAGCAAGTGGTAATTGCGTTTACCACCAAAATACTTAGGTTAGATAAAGAATGAACCCCTTTGAGAGAGATACCGGCAGCAGCTATGGAATGAATGAGTCCTAGGGATACAAGGGACAGCCAATGGAATGGAGTCAATCCTGTAATAATACTGTTGCATGCTTTCACAGGATAGCTACACTTGTGCTTAAGTACAATATAATTCATAGACATATGGAATGACTACAATGTATGCCTAAAACTCATACAACAAATGTGTGAACAATATCTCAATTAAAAATAGACATCCTTTACACTATCTTTAATTTCTCCTTCTTTGCCAATAAACTATCATTCCTGGGGCGCTTGGGTGGCTTCGTCGGTTAAGCGTCCAACTTTGACACAAGTCGTGATCTTGCAGTCCATGAGTTTGAGCCCCGCGTCAGGCTCTTTCCTGAGAGCTTAGAGCCTTGAGCCTGCCTCAGATTCAGTATCTCCCACTCTCTCCCCCCTCCCCAGCTTGGGCTCTCTCAAAAAAAGAAAAAAGAAACATTAAAAATGAAAATAATTCCTAATTTGGAATCTGTGAAATTCCATTTATACCAGATTCTCTAACATCACCATCTTGATGTGGGGAGCTTATCTGAAAAGTCACTAATAATATCTTTGATGACATATGTGACAAGGTCAGAATGAAACTTGCAGGGAGCTATGAATCAGTTGTGAATTTACAGTATGTATCCTTGGCTAATATTTCCAATGAAATGTGCTTTAGGGACACGGATGGATGAAATAATGTCCACCAGTCATAGGGGTAAATATCCTATAGGACCATTATGCCTTCAATTACTAATTGCCATCTCTTCAGAATTAAAAGAAAGCTTGGACAAGAAAATGTCTTTGAATTTCATGTAAGAGAAGACTAGAGTGTTTTATAGTGTTCACCTACCTTCTGGAATCCTCAGATTAGTTGTGGACAGGAGGATAGCAACCCACGATTGGGATGCACATCGCTGGTCCCAGAGGGAGGATATGGACCTTATTGTCAATTTTTTTTTAATCAATATCAGCAGTCCACCTATGCCAGGTACAGACTTCCGGACCTGGGGACAACATGATGCCTGGGTTCAGAACTTGAGGAAGGCCAGCTGGTGGGGGAGGGGGGAAATCCAACAGGGCCTGGGGCAGTGAGAGAGATGGCCCCAGGACACCTCCCCACAGGGCAGACTTGGAGTATACCTGCCAAAGAGCAGCACAATCTCCCTCAAGACATCCCTCTCCATGACAGATCATGAGGCTGAGCCTCACAATTCCAGAAGAAATGAGGGATACCCATCTGTTCAATTCCAATGGCTTCTGCAGAGCTTGAACCCAGGGATGTTGGAGTCTTGGGGTCATGGAACTCTGGTGACCATGATACAAGCCCTTTTTTCCCCAGCACTCAGAGCCACCTCATACATCCCCTCTCCCCTGATGCATCTAACGCCATCCACATACCTCGAGCAGGTGTCTACCTTCCTCTTTGTCACTGTTTCTCTATAACCACATCTCTCTATGTTTCTTCCTTTCAGTCTTTAGAAGTGGTGTAACATACGGTGCTAACCTTTATTCTTATACACATGAATATCCAATTTTCCCAGCACCAGTTATTCAAGAGACTATCACTACGTCATTTCCAAAGCACGACTGCAGCTGCACGAGAGGATTCCTGAGGCATATCCGAAGTGTCCCCCATACATTTGTCTGGAATTGGAACCCAAAGACTTATCCTGACTGACATCCTCCCTGGGGGCACCACTCAGCCCCTCAGGGAGACAATGGCACTCTTGTGGAATCAGTGCTTGGAGCCTCCTGGGACCTAACACTACCCGAAACCGTAACCCAAACCATATCCCTCAATCTACACTTAACCCTATCTCTAACCCTAACGCTGTACTTCTCCTGAAACTTCGCATGGCCCTCAATCAGCCTTCTAGGAAGATCATGAAACTGGAGTCGCTTCAGCCCTGGTGACTTCCCAGGACAGAACCCTAACCCTAGCTAAGGCTCTCTCCCCATGTGGAATAAATTTCAAGTCTGACAACAGCACACACATGAGATCGACAATCAGTGCAAAAATACTCGGCATGGAACATGGAAATTCACCATGTCATTTGCAAAGCGCGACTGCAGCTGCATGAGGATTCCTGAGGCCTACGTGTAGGGTGGCCAAAACATTTTTCTGGCCTTGGAACCCAAAGCCTAATGCTGACCGGCACCCTCCTTTGTGTAGTGCGCTCAACCCTTCAGGGAGACAACTGTGGGTTCAGTGCCTGGAGTCTCCTGGGACCTAACACAAACCCTATCCATGACCCAAACCATAACCCTCACCCTACACCTAACCCTATCTAGCACACTAACTCTATAGTGGACTCACAGCCACACATTTTCCCTCACTTCATCTTCCATGGAGTTAACAACACTGGTGTCGCTTCAGCCCTGGCAACTTCGCTGGACCCAATCCTAAACCCAGCTACGCTTCTCTTCCCATGGGGTCCCAATTCCAAAGTCTGACAATGCCACGCAGACGGGTTCAAGAATCGGTGCAGAAATACTCGGTATGGAGCGTGTAACATCACCATGTCGTTTCCAAAGCGCGACTGCATCTGCACAAGAGGATTCCTGAGGCCTACCCGAAGGATGGCCCATACATTCATCTGGCCTTGGAACCCAAAGACTAATCCTGACCAGCACCCTCCCTCATGTCCCTCACTCAGCCCTTTGGGGAGACGAAGGCTCTGCTGTGGTGTCAGTGCCTGGAGCCTCCTGGGACCTAACACTAACCCTAAACATAACCCTAATTGTAACACTCACCCTACACTTAACCCATTCTCTAACACTAACCATACACTTGATGCGCACCCTCCCGTGTGCCCTCATTTCAGCCCTTGAGGGAGATCACAAAACTGGAGTCGCTTGAGCCGGGTCTATTTCACTGGACCGAATCCTAACCCTAGCTAAGAATCTGTCACCATGGGGACCCAATTCAAAAGTCTGACAACAGCCCGCTCAAGGGTTCAAACATCGGTGCAGAAATATTCGGCATGGAACGTGGAACATCAGTATGTCATTTTCTAAGGGTGACTGCAGCTGCAAGAGAGGTTTACTGAGGCCTACCCGAAGGGTGGCCCATATATATGTGTGGCCTAGAATCCAAAGGCTAAGCATGACCAGCACCCTCCCTTGTGTCTTCCACTCAGCCCTTTGGGGAAACATCTGCACTACCTTGGGTTCAGTGTCTAGAGGCTCCTGAGACCTAAACCTAACAGAAACTCTAACCAGAACCCTCAGGCGAACCCAAACCCTATACGAACTCTAAGCATACACTTGAAGCGCACCGTCACATGGGCCCTCACTTAAGCCCTCCAGGAAGGTCACGAGACTGGTCTCGTCAACACTGGCGATGTCCCTGGATCGAACCCTAACCCTAGCTACGGCTCTCTCCCCATGGGTACCCAATATCAAAGTCTGACAACCCCACGTGCCTGGGGTCCTGAAGCAGTGCAAGATCACCTGGCATAGAACCTGGAACATCACTATGTTGTTTCCAAGCGCCACTGTAGCTGCCCCTGAGAATTCCTGAGGCCTACCCGACCAGTGGCCCATACAGTTGTCTGGCCTTTGAAACCAAAAATTAATCCTGACAAGCACTATCCACTGTGCCCTCACTCAGCCCTTCAGGGAGAGAACTGCACTGCTGTGGGGTCAGCGCTTGGATCTCCCTGGGAACTAACCCTAACCCTAACACTAGCCACGATTTCAACAGATCCCTAACCCTATCTCAATAGAAAGCCTACTCATGACCTGCACCTTCGCATGGGCCCTCAATACAACCCTCTATGGAGATCACAAGACTGGATTCACGTTGGCACTGGTGATGTCACTCAATCGAACCCCAAATTTAGCTAAGGTCTCTCCCCATGGGGACCCAATACCAAAGTCTGAAAACGCCACGTGTCTGGGTGCATGAAGCGGTACAGAATCCCTCGGCAAAAAACCTGGAACATCACCATGTCCTTTCAAAGGCCTGGCTGCAGCTGCCCAAGGGGATTCCTGAGGCCTCCCTGAAGGGTGACCGATACATTTGTCTGGCCTTGGAACTCAAAGACTAATCCTGACCGGCATCCTCCCTTGTGTACTCCACTCAGCCCTCCGGGGAGACAGTTGCTCTGATGTGGGGTCAGTCCTGGAGTCTCCTGGGACACACCCTAACCCTAACCATAATCCTAACCCTAGCCCTCAACCTACTCCTAACCCTATCTATCACACTAACTCTACAGCAGGCCCACAGCTGTGCATGTGCCGTCACCTCAGTCCTCCATGGAATTCATGATACTGGTGTCGCCTCAGCCCTGTCGATGTCCCTGGTCCGAACCCTAACCGTAGCTATGGCTCTCTCCCCATAGGACCCAACTCCAAAGTCTGACTACAACACGCACACGGGTTCGAAAATAGGTGCAGAAACACTTGGCATGGAACCTGAAACATCACCATGTGATTTCCAAAGCACGAGTGTGTCTACAAGAGAGTATTTCTGAGGCCTACCTGAAGAACGTCCCATACATTTGTCTGGTCTTGGAACCCAAAGACTAATCCTGACTGGTACCCTCCCTTGTATACTCCACTCAGCCCTTCATGGAGACATGTGCACTGTTGGGGTTTCAGTGGCTGGAGCATCCTGGGTCCTAAGTCTAACCCTAACCTTAACCCTAACCATAACCCTCAACCTACACCTAACCCTGTCTCATTAAAAAGGACACATCAGAATCAGAGGGCTCCCAGAAGATGAAGAGAGAGACAAAGGGGTAGAAGTGTTAAGTCAGCAAATCATAGCGGATATATATTTTTTTTTTACCTAGGAAAAGGCACAGACATTAATGTCCAGGAAGCACAGAGGACTCTCATAAGATTCCACAAAAATCCACCAGTAAAAGGAATATCATATTCAAATTCACAAAATACTCAGGCAAGGAAAGAATCATGAATGCAGCAAGGGAAAAAAGTCCTTGACCAACAAGGGAAGACAACAAAGATCAGGTTTGCAGCAGACCTACCCACAGAGGCTTGGCAGGCCAGAAAGGAGTGGCAAGATATACTCAATGTGCTGAATCAGAAAACTATGCAGCCAAGAGTTCCTTATCCAGCAAATCTGTCATTCAAAATAGAAGGACAGATTAAAAGTTTCCCAGACAAATAAAACTTAAAGGAGTTCGTGACCACTAAGCAATTCCTCAAGGAATATTCAGGGGGGCTCCCTGAGGGGAGAAAAGATAAAAATAAAAATAAAAAAACACCAAAAGTACCAAAGACTGGATAGCACAAACAAATACCACAAAATCCAGCGCTACAAGACACATAATGGCAATAATCTCATATCTGTGAGTACTCACTCTAAACGTCAATGGCATAGATGCTCCAATCAAAAGACACAAGGTAACAGGGTGGGGAAAAAGCAAGGTCCATCTATATGCTGTTTACAAGAGACCCATATTATACCTAAACACACCTTCAGATTGAAAGTAAGGGGCTGCAGAACCTTGTATCATGTTAATGATAGCCAAAGAAAGACAGAGTAGCCTTACTCATATCAGACAATCTAGACTTCAAAATAAAGACTGTAACAAGAGATGAATAAGTGTGTTGTATCTTAATTGAGGGGGTCTACCCACCAAGAAGAATTAACAATTGTAAACATTTATGCTCCCAATGTGAGAGCACCCAAAGATATAAATCAATTAATCACAAATATAAAGAAGCTCATTGATAATAAAACCATAATAGTATGGGACTTCAACACCCCATTATGACAACAGAAAGATCATTTAAACAGAAAATCAACAAACAAACAATGGATTTGAGTGAGACACTGGACCAGATGGATTTAGCAGTTATATTCAGAACATTTCATCCTAAAGCAGCAGAATGTACATTCTTCTCCAGGACACATGGAACGTCTGCAGAATAGATATCATACTGGAAAACAAATCAGCCCTTAACAAGTACAAAAAGTTCGAGATCATACCGGGCATATTATCAGACCACAATGCTATAAAACTCAAATTCAACCACAAGAAACAATTTGGAAAGATAACAAACACTTGGAGACTAAAGAACATACTACTATAGAATGAATGGTGCAATACAAGCTGGTGCAGCCACTCTGTAAACAGTATGGAGTTTCCTCAAAAAACTAAAAACAAAACTACCCTACGACCCAACAATTGCACTGCTAGGCATTTATTGAAGGGATACAGGTGTGCTGTTTTGAAGGGACACATGCACCACCCCCATGATTATAGCAGCACTGTCAACAATAGCCAATGTATGGAAAGAGCCCAAATGTCCACCAATGGAAGAATGGATAAAGAAGTGATATATATATATAGATATATATATATATATATATATAGATATATATAGATATATAGATATATATATATATATACACACACACACACACACACACACACACACACATATACACACACACACACACATATATTGATATGTATAGGTGATATATATATATATCACATATATATGAGTGATATATATGTATGTGTGTGTGTGTGTATATATATATATATATATATATATATATATATATATATATATATGACTGAAATCTTGCCATTTGTAACTACGTGGTTAGAACTGTAGGGTATTATGTTAAGTGAAATTAGAGAAAGACAAAAATCATATTACTTCACTCACATGAGGACTTTAAGAGACAAAACATGTGAACATAAGGGAAGGGAAACAAAAATAAAATAAAAACAGTGAGGGGGACAAAACAGAATGGACTCATAACTATGTAGGACAGACAGAGTGTTACTGGACGGGATGTGGGAGGGGGTTGGGCTAAATGGGTGAGGGGCATTAAGGAATATTCTCATGAAATCATTGTTGCACTATATGCTAACTAATTTGGATGTAAATTTTAAAACATAAAAAATAAAATTAAAAAAAAGGAATGAATGGGTGAACCAAGAAGTTAAAGAGAAAATTAAAAAATACATGGAAGCCAACGAAACGGATAACACCGCACCCCTAAGCCTCTGGGATTCAGCAAAGATAGTCTTAAGAGGAAGTTTATAGCAATCCAGGCCTTCCAAAAGAGGTAAAAAGGTCTCAGATACACAGCCCAACGTTATACCTTAAAGAGCTGGAAAGAGAACAACAAATAAAACCAAAACCAGCAGAAGACAAGAAATGATAAAGATTACAGCAAAAATCAATGCTATCGAAACTGAAGACAAAAACAAAAACACACACAGAAAAAACAACAACAAATAACCACCCTCCACCCACACACAAAAGAGTAGAACAGATCAATGAAACCAGAAGCTTGTTCTTTGAAATAATTAATAACATTGATAAACCACTCGCCAGTTGGATCAAAAAGAAAAAGGAAAGGACCCAAAGAAATAAAATCACGAATGAAAGAGGAGAGGTCACAACCAACACAGCAGAAATACAAATAATAAGAGAATATTATCAGCAAATATATGCCAATAAAATGGACAATCTGGAAGAAAGAGACAAATTCCTAGAAATATATAAACTAACAAAACTGAAACAGGAAGAAATAGAAAATTTGAACAGACCCATAACCAGTAAAGACATTGACTTAGTTATCAAAAATTTCCCAAGAAAAGAGCCCAGGGCCAGATGGCTTTCCAGGGGAATTCTACCAAACATTTAAGGAAGAGTTAACACCTATGCTCTTGAAGCTGTCCCAAAAAAAGAAATGGAAGGAAAACTTCCAAACGTTTTCTCTGAACCCAGCATTACCTTGATTCCAAAACCAGAAAAAGACTCACTAAAAAGGAGAAGTATACACAAATTTTCATGATGAACATGGATACAAAAATCTTCCACAAGATATGAACCAACCAGATCCAACAATACATTTAAACGTTACTCACCACGACCAAGTGGGATTAATACCTGGAATGCAAATCGGGTTCAATATCCACAAAACAATCGATGTGAGTTATCACATCGATAAAAGAAAGGACAAGAACCACATGATCCTCTCAATAGATGCAGAGAAAGCATTTGACAAAATACAGCATCCTTTCTTGATAAAATCCCTCAAGAACGTAGGGATAGAAGGATCATACCTCGAGATCATAAAAGGCATATATGAAAGACCCGACGCTAATATATCCTCAAAGGGGCAAAACTGAGAGCTTTCCTCCTAAGGTCAGGCACAAGACAAGGATGTCCACTCTCGCCACTGGCATTCAACATAATATTGGAAGTCTTAGCCTCAGCAATCAAACAACACAAAGACATAAAAGGCATCCAAATCGTCCAGGAGGAGCTCAACCTTTCACTCTTCATAGATGGCATGAAACTCTATGTGGAAAACCCACAATAGTCAACAAAAAACTGCTAGAAATAATACAGGAATTTAGCAAACTGGCAGGATATAAAATCAAAGCACAGAAATCAGTTACATTCCTACGCACCAACAATGAAGCAAGAGAAAGAGGGATCAGGGAATCGATCCCATGTAAAATTGCACCAAAACCCATAAAATACCTAGGAATAAATCTAACCAAGTAGTTGAAAAATCTATACACTGAAAACTATAGAAAGCTTATGAAAGAAATTGCAGATGGCAAACACACAGAAAAGACAAATATTGCATGCTCCTGGATAGGAAGAACAAATAGTGTTAAAATGTCAAAAGTACCCAGAACAATCTACATAGTCAACACAATACCTATCAAAATAACACCATCATTCTTCACAGAGCTACAACAAAGAATCCTACAATATGTATGGAACCAGAAAAGACCCTGAATAGCCAAAGCTATCTTGAAAAAGAAAACCAAAGTAGGAGGCATCACAATCCTGGACTTCAAGCTGTATTACAAAGCAGTAATCACCAAGACAGTATGCTCTTGGCACAAGAACAGACACCCAGATGAGTGGAAGAGAATACGAACACAGAAATGGACCCAGAAACGTACGGCCAACTAATCTTTGACAAAAAGGATAGAATATCCAATGGAATAAATACAGTCTCCTCAGCAAGAGTGCTGGGAAAACTGGACAGCGACATACAGAAGAATGAGTCTGGACCACTTTCTCACACTCAAAATGGACGAAAGACACTCAAAATGGATGAAAGACCTAAATGTAACACAGGAAGCCATCAAAACCCTCGAGGAGAAAGCTGGCAGAAACCTCTTTGATGTTTGCTTCCACAACTTCTTAGTCAACAAGTCTCCAGAGGCAAGGGAAACAAAAGCAAAAATGAACAATTAGGACCTCATCAAAATAAAAAGCTTCTGCACAGTGAAGGAAACAATCAGCAAAACTAAAAGGCAACCAACAGAATGGGAGAAGATATTTGCAAAAGACATATGAGATAAAGGATTAGTATGCAAAATCTATAAAGAACATATTGAACTCAATACCCAAAAAACAAGTAATCCAGTGTAGAAATGAGCCAAGACATGAGCAAACACTTTCCAAGGATGACATCCAGATGGCCAAATGAAACATGAAAAAATGCTCAACATCACTCATCATCATGGAAGTACAAATCAAAAACACAATGAGATAACACCTCACCCCTGTGAGAATGGCTAACACTAACAACTCAGGCAACAACAGATGTTGGTGAGGAAGCGGAGAAAGAGGAACTCTTGCACTGCTGGCGGGAATGCAAACTGGCACAGTCACTCTGGAAACCAGTAGGTAGGTTTCTCACAAAATGAAAAAGAGGACTACCCTACAACCCAGCAGTTGCACTGCTAGGTATTTATCCAAATGATACAGATGTGCTATTTTGAAGGGAAAGGTGAACCCCAAAGTAATAGAAGTACCATCAACAGCAGCTAAAGTATAGAAAAAACGCAAATGTCCATCGATGGATGAATGGATAAAGAAGATGTGGTGTACACACACACACCACACACACACACACACACACACACACACACGCACACACACACACACACACACACACACAATAGAGTATTGCTTAGCAATCCAAAAGAATAAAATGTTGCCATTTAACCTGCATGGATGGAACTAGAGGGTATTATGCTAAGCGAATTTAGTCAGAGAAAGACAAATATTATAGGACCTCACACATATGAGGACTTTAAGATACAAAACAGATGAATATAAGGGATGGGAAGCAAAATAATATAAAAACATGGAGGGGGTCAAAAACATTAAAGAAAACCTCTTAAATGTGGAGAATAAACAGGGTTACTGGAAGGACTGTGGGAGGGCTGATGTGCTAAATGGGTAAGGGACTTTAAGTAATCTACTACTGAGATCATTGTTCCACATTATGCTAAGTTGGATGTAAATTTTAAAAATAAATTAACTAACAATTAAAAAAAATTAACCCAGTTAATAAAAGACATCCCAACAGAATATTGTTGAAAAGGTATCAGTCATGAGTCCTCACTAAGGTTTGTACCTAAGTGGCTTTCTTAATTTCTCTAGTTTCTCATAAATATGGACAGTGCGCTCTGACACAAATCTGCTCTTGCCCTGCCTCAAGGTGAGCAGAAAGAATATATTCACCTTTGACTTGGCTTGTTAAAAAGAAAAGAGAAAAGCAAATTCATTTAACATAAAGCAAGTTTTACTCATGATGCAAAATCTGCTTGACTACTTTGGACATAATGTATTGCATTTGTTTATGGCTGACTTTGCCTAAATTAGTGAATCTATTTAAATGACCAAATATTGCACATTTCACTTAGTTGCAAACACACACACACACACACACACACACACACACACACACACACATACAAATAGCATGAAACAAAAGTGAATAGGATATAACATAAATGCAGTAAGGACATAAAAGATTAGTTTTCCTATAAAACATAAAATAACTGCTTTGGCAACAGTTTTCCATTTGATAACTTCACAAGCAAATTTATATTGACTTCCAATTTATTAGCCATTTTTTGAAATACTATGTTTAATGATAACTCTAAATACAAATGGGATTATTTTTCAGAAAGAGGGAAACATTTTTTTCTCCTTAGTATATTAATTAAGCTGAAAACTGAAAGGATATCAGTTTTGTAAAAGACAATCCCAACAGACAACATTGTTGGTATCTGAACCATCATGTCAGTAAAAGTAGTCAGTGAGGCTGTATCCTTGACTGAAAATCATGCACCATTTGTGGAGGGAACACCAGAAACTCTCCTCCAACGTGATGGTTGTCATTCAGGAGCTGTATTTTTTTTTATTTGATGAAATGGCATGTTCAAACTATCTTTATCATGACTCCAGTCTCTGGTTTTTTAAGTCCAGGTCAGTTCTAAAATGGTCTTAATTCATTTGCCTTGGGTAACTTCTCTTAATCCTGAATACCCAAATAAAAGAGACCTCAAATCAATTTTTTCATCATTAAAGAAAATAGGTCTACCAAAACGACATATTCCAAACCTTACTAGCTATGATAGTATGCTCATCTCTTCCAAGTTACTAAAAGATTACTGATTGTATTCAGCTTAATGGTCAA